>NW_017299334.1:101963-134347 GCF_001594075.2 Trachymyrmex cornetzi
TATATATATATATATAGTTCTAGCAACAAATGTATATATTTGCAACCTAAAATGTCTATAATTATAGTTATTATAATTATAAAATAGTTGAAATTATATTACCATAAAAATAATTCAAGTATAATTTTATACTTATATTTTGGGACAATCATAAAAAATATGGTTGTTCCAGAATATAACTATAAAATTATAGTCACTGGAATCATTTTTATGGTAATTTTAGATTGCCAACTATATACATTTGTTGCTAGAACTATATACATAGTTACTGTTATTATTATTATAACAATAATAATCATAATTATAGTAATATATAATTATAGTTACAAGTACGAAACATTTTTCTCTCAGTGTAGTGAAAAAAATTATTTGTAATCAGATGAAATCATATGAAATCATGTAATCTGAGGGACAATAATTCAGCTAGTGGTTACTCCCTCGCAGCGGAGCATGTACGCGCGAATTCAAAGGAGGAGACCTGGCGAGTCAGCGAGTCGATTCGCATGCCGACTATATTACAGTCGTGAACTATCCATCAACCGGATCGAAGTCAGACGAGCAAAAAGCTCGCGGACTCGCTAAACCGATCGCTACGCGCCGCACTCTCACGATCTTGTATACGTCCGCTCGTTTCAGATAACACGCGGTTCGCTTCGCAACCGCGTATGTGCATTTCGTTGTCATTCTACCTTCTTATCTTTACGTATATGCGTCTTATGCATGCACACGCCTGTAGCTAATGCTCGATTCTCAATGGAAATAGTTAGCTTAAATGGAAAGTACAATAAATACTAAATCATGTGAATTTATTTCTTAATTGAAATGAAAAATATATACAGTTACGAGTTTTACGAAAAATTAGTTTATTATATTGATACATTGTTGTTAATCTCGTAATAATCTCAGTAATAATTGTTTATATACATTGAATAAAACAAACAGATTTAATTTTTTTTATACATTCAATTTTGTTTTAATTTATAATGTTAAATTATAAGTAGTTAATTTTTAATCATTTCTATATATGTCGTTCATTTAACTAAAACAATATAGTAAAACAATGTAACTCAAGAAATGTATTAAGTATGGCTCATATTTAGTTTATTATTTATTAAGTGTATAATATACATTAATATATGGACGTTGTTTATTTTCCATCTATCTTTAATTGAAAAAGTTCTATTTAATTTGCAAAAGTTATTACATTAGCCGGAAATGATTTGTCATCATGATAAGTTAAAAATTGAGACCAGCGAAGCGACTTTGATTCTTATCGATATCACGTATAACCGGATTTAGTATAACATCGATGCGCTATTTAACACAGAGAGAGATATTATATATCACTTCGCAAAACTTTGCGTGCACCGGTTTCTAAAATGAGAACTCCACAAGGTGGTCAACCGAGCTGATCACGGTCAATTATACGTATATGCAGCGTTCAACGACACGAGGCCACTACCCCCCATTAGATTGCCATTAACGATTCCCCGTTTAATAGACCCTTACATAATTATGTGTTGAGCCACCCACGCGCTCCGTCACGCACTACCTTTCCTCAGGGTCCACTGAATCGTTTCTCCATCTCGTTTTCTTCTTTGAGTCGGTCTTTGCGTTTCGTCTCTAGGTAGAGATACGCATACAAATATAAATACCCACGTAGAAATCGCCGAGGTTTGTTTATTTAACTGGCCCAACATTGGCTTGGCAAGGCAAAGATTCAGAGAAGTTTATAGATGAAAAGGTATATAAGATAAACATAATGGACTTGGAAAACTGCGTATGTTATATAATAAGTGTGCGTCTCTCCATAGATTTCTAAGTCTCTATCTTAGATCCTTTCATCTATAATATATAAATTATCTCGTGGTTTTACCTTAGCAATTGCATTATCGAAGATTTGATAAGATATCATTTATGAATCATTTCTAACTCATGGAAGGAAATATATCCCCCCTGTATATATTTTCTTCCTTTTTACATATATTAAGTACTTTATAGCAATCGAATAGAGACACTCATTGATAAAATGCGGACTATTCTCCATCAGTCTGAATTAATTGAGACGATCGATGTCTCGATTACATTCCGTTTCACGCGAGAACAACTCACAACACACAATCGGTATCTTTATCTGCCTTCAGGCTCGAAATGTGACGCCAACAATCGAGCGTGAGAATTCACGCGCCGGTCATTGACATGAATTAAATGGTTAATACTCATTGCTTTTGTAGCAAAACTAAGAATTGGAGAGTTTAGAAAGTTTTTCATAAAATTTACGTCAAAAGCAATTAATATTTTAAACGAGAAAAATAGGAATGAAGAAACAGTGACTGTTTTTTAGGTTTTAGATGAAAGGTTTCCATGACTTTTTAAATTATTTTTCTCGTAAGTCTGGCATTTTCCTGGGACTTTGATAAAAAAAAATATTATGATTCGAATCTATCCTGATTAAAGTAAAAGTGTACCAATTTGGTCTAAAGCGAGGGGGTAACCATTTAATGTAATCGTGGGACAGAATCCTCGAAAAATCATTATAAAATTTATATAAAATCTCTATGTATAATCCGATAATTATATATGCAACCACGAGAAATCAATTGTATAATATTAAATAAAATCGTATATTTTACCAAATTACTTCATATATAGTAGTGAAAAAAATTATTTGTAATCAGATGAAATCATGTAATCTATGGGACAATATTTCAGCTAGTGGTTACCCCCTTGCCAAAATCCTTACAAATTGTCTGATCGCAAAAAGATTTACTATTTTCTGTAGTACAAATTGCTACCGAGTGCTCGACGGCTTCAGATGTCGCGCGTACGATAAAATATAGAGTCCAAACAAGGTGAATCTGAATAATAATAGACGCTACAATGGCGCGTTAAAGAGTTACCAGCATCTCGCTTCACGACTGACAGTTTCTCGCAGCTCTCTTCTCTCTCTCTCTCTCAAATTAAACTCGCAGTATTAACGTGGCAATAAGAGAGCAAATCGCGAGCAATGGCATTCGTGATAATGTCGCAGGTGATATTTTAACGGCGATATTTTCTCTCTTTCTCTCTATCTCTCTCTCTCGGGGGAAAGGTTAGTGCACGCTCGCCGCCGGAGATTCAGGACGTAAAGCGTGCTGAATCTCCGGCGCATAGCCATAGCCACAGTTATATGCCTGATGGTGCCGCACCGCGCCGCGCGCGATATCGTGCACGCTTTGAAACGAGGGACGTTTAAAAACGTCTCTGCGCGAGTTGCACGCGCGTACAATTACTTTTAGTGTTACAACCGCTCCTACGATGATGCATGTTGTACGAGCGCGCGGCCGCGTGCGAGATGAAATTGTCCCCGACGCAAAAAGCAGTTTACTCGGCCGGGGGGTTATGACGCGCGGAGGCATTGCGATCTGCAGCTCTCGGCAGCCATAAAGCAAGAATTATTAAGCGGTTCTTTAGAGCGGACGAGTTTGCGTTTATATGCGGTTAGACGTTGGCGGAGACAAAGGGCCTCTTCTTGCCCGACCGCTGCGGGTTGCGTAAAGTGACGGAAAAAAAAAATAGCCACGCCTTAGACATTGACGTGTCGTAAATGAAATATCGTTCTCTACGAAATTGTAATTAATTCCACGCATTCGATAACTCGTTGTATACCGTAAAGGATTTAAAAATCCTGATTTTCTTCTTGTTGTTTCGAATGACACTATCAAGATCCTCTTCGACGAACGTTCAATGCCGCGTATCTGAATACCGCGCGGCAACTCGAGAGAGTCGCCTCGATGGTCTCGTTTGCGAGCTTCATCAGCGGGAGAGGACTAATGCATCGTCACAAATAGCCGCGATATCGACGTTCATTTTTCAGGATGATTTATCGAGTCGTTCTGCGTACGATCCACAATTCAGCCGGCGCGATCCGATCTACCCCATCGAACATTGTCCACCGTACAACCGGGTTTGCGATCGTGCATTCGTAGCGTCCCATTTGATTGCGTTCATTAAACTCGCCCAGCTTCCAGTATCGGTTTCCTCTTTACTCGCCCTCTTGTCCCAGGTTGGTCCGTGATATCGAGTCAGCAGGATCTGGAGCATGCTCCCGGTTTCTCGCAGGGGAAGGCCCGAAAGAATCGTGATCGAGCACGGCAGGGAAGAGCAGGGCCGAGTTGGAGTAAGAGAGCGGAGAGAGAGTTGGGAGGAGAGAGCAGCGATCAGATCGTAAGAGGGTCGTAAGAGGAGGACAGTAGAAAATGCTAGGAGAGGAGGATAACATCTCGTTAGACTAGTCTAGCAAGCTCTCCGGAGAGCGCAGCCTGGTTCCACCGCTTCTTGCACTACGCTCTCGAGATTGATCGTCTACGCGCACGTTGCTGTATAGATACGTGCACGTACGTATATTTATATATATATATATACCTACCCGAGTTCTTCTTCCTTCGCCGAGGAGGGTTCGACGAATGCCCCGGGACAGCCTCTGCGAGCCTCTTCTGTCGAGAGCCGCCTCGTGGGAAATCGCTCTATCCTTCCACTCGTGTGTTGCACAACTTACCTTCTGACTTCTTCCGCTGCTTTGTACGCATTTAGTCGTGTCGCGATGAAAATGCGAAATTTCATGATAACGAAGTTACTTCAAAAATTGCTGATTTTCAAACATGATAATACAAAATATAAATTTTAATATATTTAGAAATCTAATTCTTCAAGGAAGTTTTTTGATCACTTTTTAATTAATTCATCCTCGCAATTTTTTTCTTATTTTTTTAAATTGAAAAAATAAAAAATGGAAATAATTGAAGGATTTTTCACAAAAATTAAACAAGTCCAAAAAGTTAAATCTTCAGGAAACAAAAACTTATCTTAAGATTAAAATGAAGATTCGTTTTTTGTTGTTAAAAGAATTATTAATTTATTAACTCATAGATACATTTATGAATTATTTTATGTGATTTGTACGTATATAAAGTTACATTTCTCTCCCCTCTTTATTTTATGTCTCTCTTTATGCGTTGGTTGTAGCTCTCGATAATTAGAACTTAAATCGGATTTATCCTCGTGCGGACGTAAAAGCGGGCAGACGGAAGGTGTGTTTCAGGGCTGCGCCCGCTTTTGATTTATAGCGCGGCCCTGTGGAACGCGAAATGGCGATGTAAAGGCGTAGACGACATGGGGAGTCCCAAATTACCGTTTCTTCTTCTGAGCCTCGTCCTTCATCGGTCCATCGTAACCCACGCGTGCATTTCGCATTGTTCACGCGCAAAAATGGCTGCTGCAGGATTACAATCAAAGCGTGTCATTCGCAGCTCAATGAAGCTAGTCGCTGTATTGTTTCACAATCAAGCAATTTACAATATTAGAATCGTTCTATTAATTCGTTTAATACCATGATACTTATAAGTAGTATAGTAACTCTCAAAGTGTTAGATATTATAAGGAAACTTTATATCTCTTTTTGACAGTTTGTAAAAAATTTCTTTTAACGTGGAAACTCTGTATTCTTGAGTTTAATTATTGCAAATTAATATATTAATTCTTGTTGAATCTAAAAGGGATTATTGTCTTAAAAATTCCAGATTTAGTCGATATCTTTCAGCAAACGTGCAAATGAGGCAATATCGTAAATTTAATTAGTCCTTATATCGTATTTAGAACGAATAAACGAGGATTAAGATTACGTCGGTATTCTTATATCTCGTGTTTTATTCGTGTATAATTGCGAGAATGCTACGACCGGTTTGTTTCATCTGTAACGTGTAGGCGTATCATAACGTGTCGGGTCTGTTGATATCAAATACCTGAGACATTAAGTGCATTTATCTATTCGACTACCCCATTACGTACGAATGATGTAGTAAAACAGAAACAGAGCCTTATACTCGTACACGAATCGGCACGACGGAGATTCGCGATAAATCCCCTTCGCCGGAGATTAGAACGAGGATGGAGAGATAAAAGCGTATAATTTGAATTGTTGTAAATATCAATTTACGCATGTGTTTATGGTCTATGTGGATATCTTGTATTTCGAGGACATTAGTAATTTGCATGATTGTAAGCCATATAATAATCTCTAATTGCTCCACCGTGAGAAATAATTGAGATATGTTGAAAACGATTATATCTCAGAATATTAATTTTTCGTATCTTAATATAGAAAATAATAAGTCATTATATAATATGCTTTAATAACATCTAGTATTTAGTTAATTAATCGCCCGCTTTTTGTTTTAATTTTTAGTCAATTAACTTTTGTTATAAATTAGAAAGAATATTCTTGAGAAAGAGAAACTTTTCTCTAAGATAATTATTAAAGTATTAGAAATTAATTTTTTTTCAATGTTATAAAATATTTACTTCAATTTAAATAATTTTAATAATTTAAAATCGAAATATGATTAAAATCAAATATATATTCGAAGTAAAAAATAATTTGAATATATAAGAAATATTTTACTTATTTCTTATATAAAATGATTTATTGATTTAAACAAATGCTTTTTTGCATAAATTCTTTAATTTCTATTTGAATAACTCATTGTTTTTCTAACGTGATTAGAAATAAATAATATAATTCTGAAGAGAATTGAATCGGTCGTAGAGAATATTTTGTCGAGTTGTACCCGAAAGCTTAATCATCGAATCCAATTTACAGAACACAACAGAGCGATTACATCGCTACACGGGCGAGTTTCTTTTTTCTCTCGAAGTCAGCTCTCTCGTTAGACTTTCGGGTCACGGGTTACGTCTATCACATTGTAATTCGAGCCTGTGCGTGTCTTGTAGATGATCGCCCGGCGTTTGTACATAATAACGCCGACAGTATGGATCTCCGAAGATAAGGTCGGATAACCAAACAGAAAGAGGGAGAGTTGAGACAGCAAAAAGGCATCGCCGAGAATGCATCGAAAGTTTCTCATCTCTATCGTGATAATCAATTAATCTTCGTTGTGTCGTCGTCGTAAAATCGATTGGTCCATTACGAATGTAACGATGTTTGATTTGTTAGGTGGAAATAACTTTTTAATGAGCTACGTTATCGCGCTCTCGTCAAGAAAGATATATCGCCTTTCTCAGTTTCTTCTAGTATAGTCGTTCGCTTGGTAGAAATATCTTCCAAAAGTCAGAGTTGCAATTTAAAGAATGAATAAAAACTGAAATATAAAACAAAATTAAAATCAAATATTTCAAGTAAAAAGTAATTGGAATAACAAATATTTAAAATGATATAAATGAGAATCATATATAAATATTATCGTTAGCATAAATTGACAAACTGTGTGTGTGAATATCGTGTTATTATTAGAATAAATACAAGTCCAAGAATAAATTATAAATATAAGAAATATTTAATTTTTTATATTTAATAAATAAGAATACTTAATTTATAACTTAATTTCTTATTTATAATTTTTGTCGTATTTACTGCTATTGGTAAAGAAAATGTATGTAGTTTTTATTTTAGCTCTTCTATTTTCTCAAAGTGGTAACATGACTGTATTTTATCTAATCTCGTTAACCTAGTTCTCGATTCTTCGACTACGCTTTATTCTATATCTTACTCAAGCGTATTCAGATACCATCAGTCTTCTGTTATTACTAGTCATCCTTGTACTTTTTTTGCCTTGTGCTATTACAATATTTCATGTCGCTATCTATGAACTTCAGAATATCATAGCGACAAACGACGGTACTACAGGAAAGAATTGTTAAAATTTCCTCAAAAGGAATCTTAAGATGAAATTCAAGCAAGACGTTTCAAACGAAAAGGTTAATTCCGGGTCGCGACTTATATTCTTTGCAAGTGCACTTCTGATGAATGTATGACCGACGCACGTTCCGTCTAGCGTCGGGATTGTAAAAGAAACGACCGACGTGTCCCACTTGCGACAACGTGACATAATCGAGAGATGTGTCCGCCGTCTTTACATCCGAATGAATGCACGAGCTGCATTCAAAGTAGCCCATGAAAAATTTCCTCAGTCAGTTTCAGCCTCTATCTCGACTTGAGATTACTCGAATACATGTAGGTATATATAATCATTCCGAGTTGTGACCGTCTATAATTTAGTCAAATCTCCATGAACGAATATAACATAAGGGAATATTATTCTATTAGTGTAGTCCGAGACGTGTTAAAAATTTCGACATGGAAGCTTCGTCCGTAACTTCCAGTAGTTGGACGTGAATTGATTTAGTACACACATGTTCAGCTGAGTAGGAAAAGTATTCATGCATATGTATTAAGTTCTAACCCAACAACCACCGAATATAATTGCCATATATAGATATAAAACATGTATATTTATATATACGTATATGTTATATAGCAATTATCTTCTGTTTGCTAGGAAATGTATATATACGGTTTGCATAATATTTATTAATTGATTTTCGAATTGGTTGAAATCTAATTTGACTTTTAAAATATTTGAAGCAAATTAAATTATAAGCAAGGGGGGGGGGGAAGGCAGCAATAATTAGTCACTATTTCTTTAATTCAAAATGTAATTGATTATAAATAAATATCTACAATCTGTAATTAAGAAATTTTTTGTTATAATTTAGATTTTTAAAATTTTTAGGGAATTTATTTTTTCCTGATTTATGTATTTAATTTTTACATTCTATACTTGTAATATACAAATAATAATTGTGGATTTTTATATAGAATTGGCAATAATTAACGATGCCAAAGACCGAGGTAATATGAGATAAAATCGGGTTGAGGCAAGAAAAGGATGATTCTCTCACGGTCCTTCTCAATCAAGTCGGCATGGTCACGCGTTGCTGACTCTCCGGCACGGATTACAATACAATTTTCTACGCTAAATACGTGAATCCAGCGGTTCTCGTTTGGCGCCGAATTCGGGTCTTTTGCTTTGTACCGTAGCTTGAACACACCGTTAATCCGCGGGAAGTAGCACGGACCTTCCTCGACTGGTTCCATCGAAAGTCGGGAAGAAGAAGAAGAAGACCCGGTTTCGAGATCGGAGAAAGCCGTGACCCACCTAGTGCAAATCAAACACAACGGATCCTATGGAATACCATTACGGATTAAAAGCCATAGAGAATCCAATTTAATAAAGTAATAAAGAGCTTACAAGATTTTAGCGACTTATTGTTAGTAAAGAGTTAATAATTCTGAAAGACTTGCATTTTAATCCACTGACATTCTTTTTTTCTCTTTCGAATATTGGAGACTTTAGAGATTTGCAATTCCCAAGTTCTCTGTCACCTCGTAAAACAGAGCCCTTGAGTTATAGTAGAACTCTTAAATCGAGATATAGTAGGATTTGAACAGGGCTTTGTTCAATTAAGCAACTGTAATTTTTCATGGATAATTAAGACCGCGCACGCGTGGGACTCGATAGCTTAGGTTGTTCGTTAAAATTCGTAGACGATCGTCCCTTCAGATCGACGACGATTATCTCTGCTTGACTCGCATTTTTGCAATTAAAAATCTCGATCTTCGTACAGTATAATTAAGTTGCGTTGCGTTGGCGGCGAAGAAGGGGGATTTTGAGTTGAAAGACATTAATGTACACATAATATATCATATATTATTTTATTTTATTTTTTACTTTTATGACATTTTCTTTTAATATGCATTGTCAGCGAAATTTATCGCAACATAAGATAATATCCGTTAAGTAATAACATCAAAAAATTTTCTCTATATTGTATTATACAATCATAAGTCGAATCTGTATGAATATGTAATTTGAACTACTGGTTATTTGAAGTAATCTAATTACTCTTTGTATTTTTATATCTAGGTTTTTATTGAGCGCAAAACGTATAATATATTTACGATACAGATGAAGCATCGAAGTAGTAAAAACCGCGTGCCTTCTACATGAAAAGAAAACTAGTTCTCAAACAAACTACAATTTTTGCAATTTTTTCTCCAAGTTAGAAAATTCCGCGGATGAAATTCACAGTCACCCTTTTGCGTTTCAACTTCTCGGAACTATGCCTTCGGAGAAAACCATTTCCTTCGTTCGCTCGGACTGCCATAAGAACCTTGCAGAAGTATAAGAAAAAGCGGGCTGGCAATCGTAGCGAAGGTTACATCCTTTTCCTTTGAGGGAGGAATCGGAGTACAAAGACGAGAAGGCGAAAAGAGAGTAAAATAAGGGAGGATAAATGGAAGTCAGCATCACTAGTCTCTGTAATCGCATCGATAATTTATTTTGATTTAATCTCTGATTTTCTAAAAAAAATGAAATAGATGCCTCAATATTAGTCAAAATTAGTAAAAAGAGAATCGAGCTGATTCTTAGTGCTTTTGTACTTATAACAACAAACTGAAGATTATCTACTACAGTTGGAATGTTCGTGACTCTTTTATAAGTCTATTAAATTATATTTAAAATATATACATTGGTCCTCTTTTTATTAGAAATATTCTTATAAGCCTATTTTTATTTTTTATTCTCTTTTAATATATGAATATCTTAATTGAAAACTTGTTTTATCGACCGCTTCAATCATTCATTTTTTAATTAACTAACTTGAGTATTCATCAGCGATATATTCTTTCGAGCACAGCACTGATTATAATTGCTTAAAACACAAAAATGAAGGAATCCCTATTGCTAACATGTCGATATGCCATATAGAGATCAGTGGCCAGTTTCCATTCGCGTTTCTTGTTATAGGATATCAGCTAAGTCTCATTGTAAGGGACGGGGGGATTGCGTTCAAATGGCGGGAACAGGTTGCCATCCGGCTTTTTGCAGGTAGATTATAGCATGACGGCCGGTATCTTTAGACCCGATATCTCTAACGATCTCTGCTCGGCAGCTAGATCAGCTTAGATTAGCTGTCGCTTTGAAAACTGCGAAACACTCAGCTTGCTCGGCCCCCGTGTGCACGATTCTTATCACGCAACGCAATCTTCGAATTTGCTTTTGATTAGATTAGAATGATGTTCCGCGAAGGACATTGAACGTCCTTTTATATAATTAACGTACGTTTTTTTCACGTTTGCATAAAATCTGCATAATGTGTAAAAAATAAAGGCGAACTGATATCTTACTCATATCTTTATAAGCGATAGTAAAATAGATAAACAAGTTGAGTTTGCATAATTTATAGCGTTAAACTATTGTAAATATTTGAATATATTTATAATTTTTCAGATTTAAAATAAGTAAAGAAAGAGTTTTGTGCTTATTTTTTTTGCCTAAATATAAATTTTCAAAAATATAAAAGCAAAAGAATATGTTTTTAAAATATTTATACAAAATTTTTTTCGCGAAATAATATTTCATGATATTTCGTTAAAAAAATGTTAAAGTGCTAATATTTCCTGCTTTTAAAACAAAAGTCGTTTTTTTGCTTACATAAATCACTTAGATAAATAAATTACTTAGTTACCTGTCAGCTTGATGAAATGACATAAATAGTGGTATCTCACGTATGTAATAACTGGTGGAACTTTCTGTGAAATTGCAGCATACTATTATTTCCCAATAACACGACGTCCGTCGTGCCTCGCTTTTCCTTGCGTGTCCTTTCACTGGCGATAGGAAACACGATTAAGCTACCTAGCTATTGTGCAGATCCGTCACTTATTATTGTATTCGTTCGACGTATCTCGTGGCCCCATCATTATAAGGAATCAATATTGCTATCGACAGGTATTTATCAAAATTACAAGTGTAATTTATCCAGCTAAACGTTTTTCATTTTAAATTATTGGCTAGTGTAATTTTAAGCTTGTATTTATGTTGCTTCAATAATACTGCATTTATATTGTCTTTGATTATGAGAATTTATATTCATCAACTTTTGTGATGTAACAATATTGGCAATACAAAGACGAGTTTGTTTAGATCTTCAAACATAATTTTAATCAAAAATTTGAAATATTTGAAAACAATACCGGTTTGAAATCGGTTTGCTTGAAATTTAAATGAATTAATAAATTTAAGTTATGGTATTAAATAAATTAATAAATTAGTAACGTAATTACTTTCGCGAAGGTCGATTCGCATAAAGTTAGATAACTACCGCAGACTTGACGCGCCGTGACGTCTTTGTGTAAAGCAACTATGGATCCACAGACCATATTGCAGCTTTTTCTATGTAGATCCAGCTGCTCGATGCAATAATCCAAGTCGTTTACGACCAGCATGTAACTTTGCCGCCACACAAAAAGTGCCGCTTAATTTTAATTCCGATGAGACTGTACCTTAGAACTTTTGCTCGTTCTCGCCGAGACATCCCTTCATGGTGATCTAGCCAGGATCCGAGACGTACAAGCCTGGAATCTCGATGAAGTCAAGTTCTCTCTCGGTGGGCCAATTTCGTTCTCCCTTCGAAGGGTATCCTCCAGAGCCCTTCGCAGCTGCTATTATCTAGGCTCGCGTTACCTTCGTGAAACGCAACGTGGATATTTTGCATTGTCAAGTAGATTTCGTCGTCTCTTATTTCTTATGACGGAATAGTCGAGGCAAAATTGTTCTGAATCGTAGCGCGATAGTTGGGCATAACGTGAATTATTTGCAAAAGAATTTGCCAATCAGAAATTAATATAATTATTTATATTAGTTTTACGATCGTATCGAGTATGTAATTTTTGCTTGATTGTTATATGTATAAGTACATGAGTAAAACCTTGAAAAAGTAGGAGCAAGCAAATGCATCGTGTTCAACAAATCCATCACTCCTGGTGAAAGTATTGGAATGACGTATCATTTGCTAGTCATCCGATGTCAGCGATCATTATCTCTACTAAACATTAAACGTTATTAACTTCTAGTCATTGTCCTCATTTATGTTAATTTAATTATTTCTTATTGCATCGGCATTATCGTAAAATAGGCAGTTTCTCTTTGTAGAATCTCGGTCAGAAAAGCAATAATCAATATTCATTTTGATAAGTCTAGAGAAATTTTATTGTTCTTCAATTTTTTTTCAGGAATAAAGTTCTTGTTTTCTCAAAACCTATGAGTAGTGATGACTTTTATAATCTTGTGTTCTTTTTCAATAGCTATAAATACATAAGAATTCAGATATTGAGAAACAGAAAATCTTCACAACACAAAAACGGTAGATATCATTCGACAAACGACCAATAATCGAGTCCGCTATGATGTTCAAATAATCTTAATTAATATAAAATTTAATTAAGGTTATATTTAAACATCATAACGGACTTGATTATTGGTCGATTATTTGTCGAATATTGTGTTTTTGCTATGCAGATATTCGAGCGTTATATTCTTATTTTGTTATTAAAACAGAAATCTTGTTATAAAAAATACTAATCGTTTTAATACCGAAGACTGCAATTATATATATGTTGTATATTACTTTTACCTTGGAACATGAAATTGTAACTACGATACATGCAAACTTATAAAAATCACAATCGAGAATTCAATTCAAAGATGCAAGCAGTTGCGTGTATCGTGGCCACTTGTTGTTTCTCAGGACTTGAAGTGACTCGGATTAATTTTCTACAATCCCCGGGGCATTCTCCAGGATCACTACACCATAAATCTCTCGTCGACACACACGAACGGATAAGTTTCCTCTGCGAGTCGAGCTGTTTTTCCGAGTGGCATAGTAATCGAGGTCGCTCGCGGAACTCGCGTGCCTCCGCTTCTTTTTGCCTCTCGCGGGAAGAAACTCGATTCGCGCAATTCCCAGGACGACGATACCAAGACGTTTCGTTTCTCCCGTCCCGCTTTTGCAGGATTCGACGAGAGAGAATCACGGCTATCCCGCCTTGAGATCTAGTCCTGTCGGCATGCTACGTGTTCCGTGCAGGAATCTAGCCTTAATGAGTAAAGTCGAGTCCTGCAAGCCAGAGTTGCGCTCTTCCCTCGGGTTTCTCGGAGATCTTTCGCTCGATGCTCTCATGGATCGTGAAAAGAAACTGGAGAAGTCGAAGAGGAAGTGTTCCGCATCCTATTTTACTTAAAATTGTCCCTCGCGTCTAGGGACTATTTTAAGTAAAACAATGTTCTAGCAGTATATTTCCAGCGAGGCTTTATTAAATATTTGAAAGTAATAGAGATATTTCTCTCTCTTTTTTTCTTTTTCTGTCTCATAAAAAAAATCTTGTTAATAAAAATGAAAGTGAGTAACTTAATCGTATCATACTGAAAAGGAATGGTTGCAGTTACCATAATTTAATTGTAGTCATTTTTGGTACCATCTATAAATATATTTTTTTGTAAAACTGAAATATAATTAACAAAGACACAAATCGAGCCACAATAAGTGGTTATGTACTCCTTTAATTAACAAAGAAAATAATAATTTCACTCTAATATAAAGGCTATAGGAGTCAACGCTGGATATATTAAGCGATAACTTTTACACAAAGATCAAATATATTATTTAATCCACATATCACCCTTGAACGTTTCAACTCAAATTCGAGTCATCTTCAGCAAATCCATCCATCCATCAAACGCACTGCGAAGAGATATTGCATCGCAAAATAAAAAATATAAATATTATTGCTGACATTATAACTATAAAAATAGAGCTCCTAATCATAATAATTTTATCATGCAATTACTACAGTCACAAATACCAAATACTTTTTTCTCATTGTATATATTCAGTGAGAATATAGTTTAAAGCCCTTGTTAAGAATATATTTTTAAATATTAAGTTTTTTTTGCGTTAAAAATTAAAGATTTTATATAGAAATTTCTTTTGATCAAGTGAAAACCTCTTAATCCAGCGTCTCTAGGGTGGTCTACATCTAAATCCAGGACTGTGAATACATTTACTTTCCGGTAGGTACATATGCGCTGAATCCGGTGCAAGATTGCTAGATTGCTACCGCAGTCTACCGCACGTTGTTCTTGCGGTTCGCGGAATTGCACTGCCCTCTGCTTGTGTTAGTCCACCAAACAGGAATTTGCGCTTAAGACGGGGCCCGAGAAACGGGGCACTTTCATCGGGATTACCGGGATGGTCGTCGATTATCGCCTTACGCAGTTTTCTGAAGCTAGCCAAGACCTCGCCCTCTTTACATCGTTATCCGCCAGATATGTACATGTTCTGCGAGAGAAACATTTTATCGGCTGAATACACGGCTAAAGTCACGGCTACACTTGTAGACAGGAATTTATATGAACTTGAACTTTGTAAAAAGGTCGAAATACACAACTCCATTTTCTTTGAAGAAATAAAATAAAGTGAATTGAGGAAAAGAGGAAATTTTAATAATACGCAATGTCCAGAAGATGTGTTTATAATCTTTTAGATATGCATGTCTGGGTAGGTAAAGAGCTCGCAAAGTTTAATAGATTTTATAAGTTAATACGTACAAACATTTTTATTTTAATAAATGCAACAAGTGCGATTTAGACGCAGATAAGCAGAAGATCTCTAGATACTCTTCTCGACGGCACGCTTTCTTGGAATTTCTTGGAGCAGTTCCGCGTGTATAACCCGCGATTTGTAGTGCGCAGCGGTAGTTGCACCTGGCGACAAGCGTAGAGATCGCAAAACGCATCGGCCAGCTTTAATCTCGCAATTGATAATCGAGTCCTAGAGCGTGGGCGCCTCGGTCGCCGAGGAAACCACATCGCGAGCCTTCGATCCCGCCTTACCTTTCCTCTCGATCTAACGACAGGTAAACAAACGTGCGGCGCGCGGAGATCTTGGACGGCGATTGCGGCCGCTTCTTTTTTTCCGCTGCAAGACCGAGCAGCAGCGATCTTTTTCTCAGCGCGCGCATCTCGGCGCGCGTGAAAGTCCGCAGCGTGCATGGCGAGATCTCACGCTGCATGGATACATCTCCCGCGCGTTGCTGCCCGATCTACGGGGTGTTTCGTAAGGTGTGCATGGTGTAGGATTGCATCTCTCGACGTATAATACGATGGTGCGCTTGAACGACTACTTTTGTTAAGATTGATGTCTACCACAATTTGTAGTTTTGTATTATTCTCTGACTCTTGAATTTTTTCCGTCAACCATTAAATAGTTTAAAGTTTCGAATGACGCGAAGTTTGAAATTGGGATTTTAGTTTAGAATTTAGTTTACAAGTTTTAATATTTAATAATATGCAGGATTTTCGTTCAGTTTAAGGCTTTGAATGAAATTCGATTGAAACCTGAAATGTTAGTTTCTAATTTCTAATTTTTAATATTAAATAATATGTTGCATAGAATTTTTATAAAGAATAAGTTGATATTAAATTTTACCTAAAACTACGCTTTTCTCTTTTAAGATTGATGAATGTCTTACGAAACACTGTATATATGCACAGAAGATCCTCGTCACTCTCGAGGTTCTTCGTCACGATGATGAAACGCGAGATTTCCGTCGGCGCGATGTTATCTGTTTCATTTTTATGAATCGAGGGGTTGGGAATCAGCAATGGTTTGTCGGACGAAGATCGACTGGCTAATAAGTCAGCTATAATACCAGACTTATTAAGCAAGATGCAAAATTAGAATGTGTTGCTAATTTCGGGAATCTTTTCGTTTCGCTTTGATGATTAATGTAAATTTCTTTGTTTTTAATTCTATTTCTTTTATAAATTAAAATGCACTCACAAGTTAAAATCTTTTTATTTTCGTTGTTGATCTGACATGTCTTTCTTATTATATTAAATATATTAGTCATGTTTCGTTTGAGCTGCGATCAACATGCGTTTTTTAATTTGATACTCTTTAGTGAATATTAATTGTAATTGGTTGATTCAATGTTGAGACGAATTCCTTCTATGTCTTGGGATGAGTCATCAGTTTTTTAAATGTTAATCTGAAACTTGTTGGATAGAAATATTTATAAGATAATTTTAATGTTTCGAATAGATTACAATATCAAATCTGTTAATCTGACTTTTTCTTGGACATGAAAGGATTGATATTTTGAATTTGTATTGCTGAGGATGGTTCCAAAGTGAACTGGAACATACTATTATTTTTTGGAATAAAGATTCTATTTTCTGGATTGAAGATTTAAGATTGCGTATTAATTACTATACTACACTGACTTTTATTCGCTGTTTTTTTTATTTTTTGTTGTGAATTTGGGATTATATTATTACTATTTAAAATCTTAATTTTACTGAAGAAATATATACTTTTACAATTTATTTTTGTTTCCAAATTATGTTATATTTTTGTATTAATTTTTACATAATGTTATATTCTAACATATTTTTTTGTGTTAAATTAACACAAAAATTTTGAGACACGTGAAGTACGTTAAATTGAACTAATTTTCCATCTATGTACAAATAAAAATTCTTACAGCTGTGGCTCAGTTAAGTTTGAAATTTTCTATTTGTACATCTTTTTTAAATTTACTGTTGAATATTAAAGTCAGCTATAAAATGTTTTGCGCATCATACGTTACAGGAATATAGTCATTTCTACGTATATGCTCTTTCACGACATTCGAATCCGGACGTTTCAATCTTCACGAGGTTCTGAATTGCGAGCCGCACTCTCCCGAGAGAGGCACGTAGAGGCGTGTATCTCATGGCGAGTCGCTTTTACAACTTGCATGACGTTGATATCCCACGCAAAAGCCGTACGTAAGTATGTAGGAGCGACAGCGCCTGGCGAAAGTAGGATGCACTTGGCGGGTGCTTTTCGCTCGCTCGACGTGCGTGTGAGAAATGCACACCGCGAATTGTGCGTACGCACGCACGACAGTCGTTGCGGTAATGTAGACTAGGAGGGAAATCTGCCGAGTTTATACAATTTTGCTTAATTCGATTTTTATAATGAGCACGAAATACCTTCAATGAGTTATAACAAGCTAAACTTGAGCCAACTAATCAATATTCACGTCACAGTAAATTCAGCTGGATAAACATTAGCTTTACTTTCGAAGAACGTCAGAACTGTTCTTTAATTCTCATTTTATTACACAGAAATAATCGATTTGACTAAAGTACTAAAAATTTAGCTAAATACTGAAAATAATTTTGTTGAACTATCGAAAAAATTACGTAGAAAAACTCGTAATGAGCAATACTGCAAAAAATTTTGACATTCTGGCAATCAGCTTGAGCGTTCTACATAATTATTTTGATAGTTCAATAAAATTATTTTCAGATCGGTATTTAATTAAATTTTTTAATACTTCAGCAAAGTCGCTGTTTCTGTCTATGATATGGAATACAATTTTTTTAATATTTATGATATTTTTAATAATTCGCATATTTACAAACCTGACGATAAATATTACTTTTAACCTGCCTTCATGCGAAGAGATGACGTATTAATCGTTATAAGTACATAGAATTGTAACAGGGTTCTCAGGAATTCCCGCTTTTCGACACGCAAACGAACGACACGCGAAGTATCGTTTCTCGTTTCGAAAACAATAAGGGGAAATTTCGGGACGATCATCGTTTCACTTTTAACAGTCTTTGCGTCCAAGTTTGATTATTAAGTATTGTGCGTCGTGCGGGTAGAAAAATTGAAAACGTCACGCACGACCCGCATAGGACTTGGCTTGACACGCGGGAGAGTGTGACAAGTGAAAGTCCTTGGCAGTTCTCTCTTCACTCTATTAGCGACCTCCATTACGCGCGTAGACGAAGCTCGTCTTGTTAATTGAACAACCAGGATAGTCAATTTATTCACGGATTTGAATTGCGCATCAAGTACTATTTTCGTGACACAAAGTCTATTCTTTTGTCATCCCAAGTTCAAAACTAGTTCAGAATTCTTCGAAACAGAATAGAACCTCTAATCAGGTTTCTTTTCTTTGAATGTAGTTATTAAACGTTAATGAAAATATGCGCCATTGTTATTGCGAGGTGTCACTACGATTGATTGTTCAGGCTTTATTTGTCTTATATTATTTCTAATTCACATGATTTATACAGTGCAATCTATTTGTATACGTTATATAAACATGCATCTTATATATCTTGTAAAAGAGTGAATGTATATTGCATATCAACACAGCCTTGGCCGTAAGTATTAAATATTCTTAATTCACTGCATTTTCTAAAAAGGTAATCACAAAGGTTAAAGGAAGATTAGCAAAATATTAAAATTTTTATAAAAATAAATATTACTTTTAATAAAACTGTTTTTTAAATTTATTTTTTGTCAGAAAATGTACGTTAGTTTGTGGGAATGCTTTGTATTTATGGCCAAGGCCGTAGAATAATGCAAAATGAAATTTTATTCAGATATTTAAATGACTCGTGTGGTTTCGAATTAGATCCAAGTTTATGTCAATGCAACGTCGCTATAATGAACACCAAAATCTTCGAACTTTTCTAATTTTTAGTAAATAGGAACATTTTTTTTATTTTAAAAGACCAAGCAGAAAGATATTTCTGTATTTTATTATAAGAAACGCGAGATATTTCTATAATACTAGACGTGTTTAAGATACAAACGATATGCGTTTTAACTAAGCCTTATTCTCCGCGTGTGGCCGGTGTAATCCTCCGATTTGTATTCCCGTGTCTTCGAAAGAAATCCATTACGAATATCCCTCGCGCAAAAATGTCGTCTCAATGAACTTCATTGGGAGCGTCTTTATGGATCGGTATGAAGATGGACAGACAAACCGGATCCTCCATATATATATATCGGATCACCAAAAGTCCTTTCATTCATAAAGAAAGAATTCGCGGAACCTTTTTCCTATGATCTTGATGAAATTTGCTGAGGCTGCGAACAAATTATTTTCTGTTTCTTAGTTCTAGTACTAATCAAGGATTGAAAAGCTACCTCTTAAAATTGTGTTTATATAATATTAGGAAATCGGAAAATATCACATGAATAAAATCTTTTTTATTCTTAACTAATTTTTTTTCATACTTTTGAATTAAATAAAAATCAAGCTCGTGTGTGCACAATAAATACCAATTTAATTATTGTAAAATTATTGTAAAAAAATAATAGGATGTTTCGACTACATATAATCTTCATCAGTCAACGAGTGTTAGAATAGAAGAATAGTAGGTACAAGAATAGAAGTTAGAATAAAATTATTTATCTAATTTATTTTTAATATATAATTAATAATTTTTGCTTATTTATTAATTTCATCTTGTTGACTTCTATTCTTGTATTATTCTTCTATTCTAACACTCGTTAACTGATGAAGATTACGTGTAATCGAAATGTTCCGTTATTTTTTAAACAACGATTTAACACTAAATTATTATTTATTAATTTAACATTTATTACTTCTTGATTTTTTTGCTTATTTCTTGGCCTTTTGAACTTTCTTATTTTCTCATACTTTTAAAGTTATAAAAATTTTATACAAAAATTGTGATAAGTTGGAGATTATGTTTGTTTGTTTTGCAAATATTGCTCGCGGGTTTTATCAAGATTGGAAGGAGAGGATTTGTGAATATTGCTTGTCTTCCCGTTTGGTAAATCTCTTTCTTTCTCTCTTTCTCTTGTTAAAAAGAAAAATGTGTACTCTTCTTGGAATCGTACGAGATAATCTCACGAAAATTGTAGACGCGACATGTGATAGCGTTTCACTCGGCGCGATTATCGTCTCTTCTGTGCTCCGGTCTCCCATACTGCGATTACCGCGCTGGTACTCCCCCGGCAATTTTGTACCAAGGTCGATTTAACTTTGAGAGATTATGCTCGCTCGCACTTTGGCTGCAGGCCACTTCGCTCGGGCATCTTATCTGTGCCTACAGACAGGCCGACAGGCTCGTTCCTCGCGATGTCGCTCGCTGTTTTCTCGCGCGAGAGGTCGACGACGGTTAACACGACTGACGGCGATTAGCATCGCTCTTGCGTACGTATGACGTTGCCATATCGCGCCATTATCCCATTTTTCAATGTACCGCACCTTTGTGCCTTCGTTCCTCTTCGTCATCTTTGTCTCCCGATTAGTACGAAAATCACAAAGAATGAAATTTTTTTAAATTGAGGTGAATCTTTTATACGCGGCATTAACATTTTCCATGTCACGAAAGTGAGTGAAACTTAAAAAAAGTATTTTGGAATTTTTTATTTAATATATTCAGATTCTGACCAACTTTTGTCTGTTTTCTCCAATGTAAATTAACATTAACCTTGATTCAACTTATTCTTCATTTTCTTTCTAATTTTTAAAACTAGGAAAAGATTTTTAATTAGAAAATTTTAATTAAAACAACATAATTTTTTAATGAAAAAGTAAGAAAGTTTTTGTCATATCAACAAAGAAAATGATTATACGTACCAAACAACATTTCTCTCAGTGTACGTTTATAGTCTGTCTAAAGTATAAGTATTAATATATATGTATATGTATATATATATATGTATATATGTATATGTAATAACTGTGAAAGAAAAGATTGGCTGCTGCAGAAAATTAGATGGTAAAATATGGCATAGCATTCTTAATTGGCCGCAGCAACCAAAAATTGGCTGTTGCAGTCAATTAAGAATGCTATGCCAAGCACACTGTTAAATCTATAGTGTCAAATTTAACCTAATGTGAGTCGCCACTGCTCCTACTAAATATATCCTTATTTTTTACTAAAATGATAATTAAATTTGACACTATATAAATGACACTGTTAAATTGATATTGTATAGTGTCAAATATAATCATTGTTTTAGTAAAAAATAACGATATTATTCAGTAGGAGCAGTGGCGACTCACATTAAGTTAATTTGACCCTATAAAATTTAACAGTACATATTTTACCATCTAATTTGCTGCAACAGCTAATCTTTTCTTTCACACTGAGAGAAAAATGTTTGGTATTTGTAACTATAATTATATATCACTATAATTATGATTATTACTACTATAGTAGTAGTAACAGTAACTATGTATATAGTTCTAGCAAGAAATGTATATAGTTGGCAACCTAAAATGACTATAATTATAGTTGAAATTACCATAAAAATGGTTAAAGTAACTATAATTTCATAGTTATATTTGGGACCAACCATATTTTTTATGATTAAAGTGATTATAATTTTATAGTTATATTTGGGACCGACCATAAAAAATATGGTTGGTCTCAAATATAACTATAAAATTATAGTCACTTTAACCATTTTTATGGTAATTTCTAAATAACTATAATTATAGTCATTTTAGGTTGTCAACTATATACGTTTGTTGCTAGAACTATATATAGGGTGTTACAGATACATACTAGGCAGTACGACGGGTTGCGCGGCAAACTTTGCATGGCCAAGCGTGGTTTAATAGACAATGACAGTGACTTTATAACATAAACTTTATAATATAAATAATAAAACTTTTTAGTATAAATTTTATAATGTATAAAGTCACTGTCATTGTCTATTAAACCACGCTTGGCCATGCAAAGTTTGCCGCGCAACCCATCGTACTGTCTAGTATGTATCTGTAACACCCTGTACATAGTTACTGTTACTATTATTATAGTAGTAATAATCATAATTATAGTGATATGTAATTATAATTACAAATACCAAACATTTTTCTCTCAGTGCAGTGTATACATATACATCTATCACACATACTCTTTAAAAGTACTTCGATCCTTGTGCCACAAAACGAAATTCACCACAACAGTTGCACCTATTAGCGCGTTGTCAACATATCAATTGCAGCGAGAGAGCGAGATTGAGTACGCTGGTGTGCGGAGCACGTGCAAGCAGGTTCACCGATCGTTTCCCAGTCTCGACCGGGTTTAATACGTTCCACGACCATTAATATTGTTTCAAAACATACTGGGCCGGGCCGGACCTGGTGTGCCTCACGTGAATGCGAACTGGTTTTGTTGTCGCCCGCGGCCCGACCGGACCCTGACACTGACATCCTTCAAGGTTCTGCGCGTTTCGCGCGTTTACCCCACGGGTCCCATCGTCGGACCGTGATATTGACTTCGAGATGGAAGCCTCGTGAATATGGTAATATCGTGGCTATGCACATCCGCGCTGCCCCACGCTGATGGCGGGCTGGCAATGCCGGTGAAGCGGTTATCGTTATCCTTCTCGTTCCGTTCTTCTATCCGCGTGTCTCGCCACCGGATGTTGTTGTTCTTTTCCACCGTGCCGGCTCTTCGCGCGTGACTTCGTCTTCCAGATCAATTTTGATTAAAGTCTCTCAGTAGGGATGAAAAGAAGCCTACGTCCTTAAGTATCTAATACGAGATTACACGTAGAAGATCCAACGGAGATACGAAGTTAAGATTTCTTTTGGTAGTTACCAAATAGGGCTGTATTAAGCTAATATGAAAATGGGGAAGATTACTGAGCAGTCCGACATACAACGTTAAGCTGGGACTAACAATCTGGAGGGAATCACAGAGGAACTTTTTAAATCTAGAGATGTGCGATATATTGCAAGCACTGTCGCGCTTGATCGTTTATTGCAATTCTAGCGATATTTTTAATAGTACTAGCAGAGATTTATACTCCACAATTATTTTTAAACAAAGTTCCAACTGTAATTTTTAAAATTTTGGTTTTTTTAATAAAAAAACGGAACTTTTTTTTTTTTTTTATAAGGAACTGTAGAACTATGAAAAAAAATGTTATTGGAACTGTCATTATTTCTTTTATATTAATAATGTCGTGTTAACTTTACTACCCAAAAGGAATAAAAATTTCGATACGTATGTATCATATTTATTGCAATTCTTGAGGAAGATTGCAATTGCGATGCATAATTTTGTACAGTTGTTTCAATTTAAGTGACATTTAAAGACTGACATAGTCCCACTCACTTCCATTACTACTACTCAGACAATAATTGAGGTATCGTCTATCGAGATATCAATAAAAAAGAAATTGAGACTCCTTTTACGTATATCTGTTACGTACTGATTTTGCTGATGGAGTTCGTGAAAGTTCTCAACTCAGCACAAAGAAAGGGGATAATTACGCATTCTCTTCTCTCTCTCTCTCTTTTGCTGTTGTTAATTATTATCAATGCACCGAGGCATTATTGGCGTTGCAAACCTATTGCCTCGCCATAACACACGTTAACATACGTGTCCCGCGTGCACTTTCACGATAATATCCCGTGTTACATTCTGCGCACAGTGCTATGTTGGTGCACGCGACGCAATGCACGAAAGAGTCATTTCTTTCGCGGAACATTCCTGTTCGTACAGCGCAGGTTTAAACTCCCGATACACACCTATAAACATTGTCGACGAACTCCATCTATGATGCACTCAGGGTCGGATCTATGTGAGAAATAGGTTTATTTTCCCTTGCGTTACAACGCTCTAAATCAGGCGATGGACTCTGAGTATTTTGCTCGAAAACATTTGACAATCTTTCAAAAAAGAATGCAAAATATAGCATATCTCTAAATAATTTCCAAACAAAATGGAATTAAATCTAATCTTTTATAATGAAGATCATGAAATTATATTAACACAAGGAATCGCGAACATGCATAAAATTGTAGCTACATTTTTTCCAAAACAGGCCAACCAAGTAAATTTGTTTCGTGATTTAGCTTCTTGAAATAAATTTTGCCAGCATCCATGGGCTTTGTAGAGTTGCAAGTGCACGTATGCTCGCTCCACCTTTGACCCTCGAGTGATGTCAGTCCGTGTCTTACGCGACCGGACACACCGTGCTCAGCTTCGCACCGTAATTCGCGGTGCGGCTGGTGGCCGTGCGGTGGAAACGGATGGCCGCTCCTAGAAAATAAGTGTTGGTACATGGGAGCTTGTTACGATACAAGAGAGAGAGAGAGGAAAAAAGAGAGAGATATCGCGAAGAATAAGGAACTGCTGCAAGCGAGCGAACGGCTGCACTCTCTCGCCCTCACTTGATCTAGCATTTAGATTTATTGGCCTTCAAGGGCGAGAGGAACTAATATAGTAACTCGCTCGAGAGACGCACGAGGCCGTATGCTAAGATTGGAAGGAAAATTGCGATAAGATAGGTACACGTATGACCCGTGTGAAAAGGAACGTTGCATCTTTTCTTTTTGCAATCGCAGACATTCGCACGCAATATTACGTAAGTAAATATTTCCGAAACATATGCTACTCGATGTTAAACTCGATACTGTCAGATTTCGTATGATTACTATCACAAGCTGCAGTTAAATTAGACTTATAAATGGAAGCTATTACTTATTGGAACTAGTGATCATCGTCATCTTGCATTACTAATTTTAAATAATATATATGGCCGTACGAGAAAGTAGAGGTTACTGTCTAATTGTGCGCATAAATAATGTGCATATTAGAAAAATAATATAAATTTAGAAAAAAATTAATATTTTAGTATGAATTACTTGCCCTTGAATTGAATTAAAAAAAAATTTTTTTTTAATGTAGTGCTCCATTAAAATCGGGTTTAAAAGGGTTAATTTTTTTTGCACTCACTTTTTTCCCAACAGTAAAGATTTAATTCTTCTTCCGTAATTAAATAGATCCTCTTTTTTTCTTCGATTTTATAGAGCTTGTAAATTGAAAATGTGCTGTTTTAGTACATTTTTAAAATATTCAATTTATAGTTGAAGGAGCTAAAGAATTTAAGGAGTTTCAATTTGTCGATGCAATATTTAATTTTTTTTATATTTTTTAGTATAGCAATTTTTACATATATAGATTACAATGGAGAGGTATATTATACGGTATTCAATTCACTAATAGTGACACTCTCGCAAGGGAAGAGACGTAATTTAAATAGTAAAGACACTTATTACGTGTATCCAATCGCGTGTATCTTCTCGTGGGCAACCGGAAGTGCACGGGCGAACACAATAAACGAAATATATCGGCACTGTATATCCGCGACTTTACGAGATCGTATTGTATCAGACGAGAAAACTTTCTAATTACACGTCCGCGAGGAGAAGATACTAATTATGACGACGGAAATACGATTTAGGATCGCCGCGGCGAGGGTTAGAAAATCGATAAGCGGTAAGGAACGAGCGTGTCGGGCTCTCGGCCGTGGGATTTATCGGCGATTAGAGAACTAGCGTTAGCACGCTTGAGAGAGAAGTCCAGACGAGAGAGCCAGGCCAGGGAGAGAAGGGCTCTCGAGGAAGGGCTCGGAAAAGCAACGCTCGGCGCTCTCGGACTTTTGTTGCACGGTCGCTAGGTACGGATAATTAAGGATAATGGAGACGCCTGAGGGAAGACGGGAATAGATGAGGCATTTCCAGATGATGGAATATTATGAATAGCACCTTACCGGATACTGCATGCACGTACAGATAATCGGCAAACTGGTTCTAACTCTTGCAGCATTTTCTATTCCGCGTTCGCTGAAAAGCGTCTGGCTGATTCGTTCTGACATGCTTTGATAAATATTGAATGGAACTCGCTGTGGTTTGATTAAAATATTATCCGCTTGAAACGTTATCAATTTCATTGATCTTGGTTTAAAAGTAATTGTAAAAAAGTATCTAAATTATACATATAAATAATATATAAAAACTAAAGAATTTATAGTGGAAATATAGATATATAATACGTTTTAAAATTGCCCGCTATAGTTTGTGGTTTTACATGAAATTTTTTTTACAGTATGATTTTATATTGTCCAATTTTTTAAGGTTTTTATATTTAATTTGATTGTGATGAGATAAATTGCGTGTATGACAAATTTTATGTTAACTAAAATATCTTACAATGAAGATCGGGGATCTGTTTGAAATATCATTTCTTTATTGTTCATCATTATTGTAATTTATTTGTGGTGACATTTCTTTTACTAACAATTGCTTTCATCGCTTACATTTCGTCCTTTATTATCCATAGAAAATTCCCTCTACGGCTAAATGTACCAATTATCTAACTGTTTGTGATTGATTCTATGGATGTTCTCACGGGTGATTTTGTGTGCATAGCCATGAACTGTCCGCGCGTCTTCGAATGCGAAATTTCGCGGAGCGGAGAGTAGCGCTCGTTTACTTCTCACGCAAATCATCGTCGGCATTAATCACCCGGACTTTCGTGGCATGTAAGCGTAGCATTGTAAATAAACGGATGATGATAATTTACGCCGCGATGGGCAATCAATGCGCGTGTAGAGCACAAATCCGCACGCCAAATGGATTTACTCTAATCGCTCTCTCGCGTTACAGGAGGGGAGGATAGATACAAATTGCGATGTGTTGCGAGACTCGGGCTCGCTTGTTACACCATGTGCTTATTACCCATAATATTACCGACTTATTACTCGTACCAAGAGTCAAACGATGCGCGCGGCCCCGATGTAATTGCGAGGGCGAGTCGAAAACTGAAGATACTTTCGCAATTTTTTGTGCTATAGGTTGTCAATATCGCCTCTTCGCTAATTGAATGGCAAATTGCACGCGAAGCCCTTCACGTTTTCACTCGCGTTTGCTGTTTTACAAGAATCCTCTCTCCTTTATTTCAATGCTGCTTTGTCCAACGTGTTACGTGTGCAACTCTTCTTTTAAATATTTGACTAAATCGAAACGACCTTGTTGTTAATGGCGGAAACTTTTAACTTTGACGAATTACGTTAACAGGAAGTCGCACCCGTGTCCGCATTCGATACACGATTTTCAGGCTTGAATCATGGGGATCCAAGGACCAATGTTCTTTTTATTGTATTTTACATTGTACCTAATAATAGTTACCTATATGATTTATTCTGAATTTACTGATTATATAATTTGAGACCAGTCATGGCTAGTTAATTAAGACTTGCCATCACTCGATAGTTATCTATGTGTTCTAAGTATGAACGGCGGAGACGCTATTATACATATTTGATATTTGTAGAAATATTTTTTTGAAATTGGACATTGATCATTTGCCGCTGTCATGATCTGTATATACAACGATACCTATATATAAATACTGATACATATTTTTTGCAAAATTTCTTTAACGTCGTAAGTTTTTTTTTTTAGTTAAAAGTATGTAAGAATCATTATTCAAGTGTTGAGGAACAAAAATCGTAAATTAGTATTATTACTAGACTGCGGAACTTTATGCAAAATACTTAACTGAATGTTTTGTATAAAATGCATATTTTGCAATTTTGTAAATTTACAGATGGCAATCTCAATCTTTTTACTTCACCTTTTAATAACTCTTTAACGAACAACGATTGACTGCTAAAACTGTCCGATAGTTAATATTCAGTTAAGTATTTTGCATAAAGTTCCGCAGTCTAATTATTACACTCTAAATTTCTTACAGTGAAATCTCACTCCAAGAAAGTAAAAATACAACCACCCTTAAAAAAAAGTGAAAATATTTCACTTCTTAAAAAAGAGTTACAATTTTCACTCTTTTTAAAGTGAATTTTTACTTCAAGGAGTGAAATCTCATTTTTTTAAAGTAAGATTTTAAAAAGAGTGAAGATCGTAATTTTTTTTTCAAAAAGTGAAATATTTTCACTTTTTTTCAAGGGTGGTTGCATTTTCACTCTCTTGGAGTAAGATTTCACTGCAAGAAATTTAGAGTGTATTATATTAATATGGTTATATTATTATTGTATTGTTATTTTTTATATTATATGATTATGTCAAGATAATTAGTTTAAACATTTATCTTTGAGAATTTTATACTGCAAAAAGACATTATCCAATAAAGATTATTGTGGTTAATAGTTTTTCGTTTCGCAAGAGAATGACTTTATATGATCTTTTACACGCGCCGCCACCAATCCAATTTCTGATGACCTCGTCTTTGGAAGCGCGTCCCGGATGGGAAAGAGAAGCGGCACCCATATCCGGTAAAAACTGCTTTCATCGTCATCCACAATGCAGCCAAAAGTGTGCCTCCCTGTGGTCCATTGTGTCATTGTCCCCGTTTCGAGAAACATTCTTTCCTTCAACATGACTTCTCCTTCAAGTCGCGATAACATGCAGTGAATCTTTTTACTCGACGAGCGCGTCGTCGGCACTTATGTTCTAACTATAGTCGCGATAATACCGTGTCGTCGTGAATTATGTAACTAAAGTATCGGCTTGAAATATGTAAATTTTTCTATACAAACATAGCGAAAACGAGGGCAAGGACGTGTCTCGACGATTCATTTTGCTTCTCAGCATAAAAGACTTTAAACCTTTCATGCCTAATGGATTATGTCTGTCTCGTAAAAAAATAAATCAGCAAAAATTTTACTGGTTGAATTATATTCACGAGAGATTACAAATTATGTAAAACAATTGTGGTCTGTTAGGAAAAAAATATTTATGCGAAAAAGCTAAAGATAAAAAATTAAGTGCCGTTATTAGAGATGTGCGAACTAAGGTTTTTTTATCGAATCAAATCAAATCGAATTTTACTTCTTTGTTCCGAATTTTAATATATATAAACAATAAAAAAAGAATTTTATCTGTTTTGCTTATTAGTGAGAAATATGATTTTAGAAAATTGTCACTATGTTATTTTTATTCGAGCCTCTTAAATTCAAAATTTTTGTATTTCTCAAATCTCTTAGAAGATAGAGGTTCAGATCTGAATTGAATTTTATTTGATTCGACTTATATTCGAATAGTTTGCATCTCTAATAGTTACATTTTTAACAATTATACAACAGATATCTATTTTTGAAGGATGTTTTATCGGGTCTCTCTCTCTTACATATAAAATAGTCCATTTAGATTATCTTTAGATTTTTTATTTATTTTTTTGAAAGACTTTTTTTTAATGCAGAATAGATATTAGAATATTTTTTTGAAGAAACAGACTTTGCGAACAGTGAATCCGCCGTTGAATTTTGATTCATTCTTGCCGATCTGATAAATCTCGAGCTCAACTATGTCAGGATTACTTTTTTCTTGCTGCCACTACCATTCGTCAAGCTTTTACGACGCAGAATGATATACGAATCACCTCTCACGCTTTCTTCCTCTTTCTTTCGCCATTATAGTTTAACAAATAGGCTGCGATAAACGATAAAGCCAGCTGTTTATCTAGTTGGAGCTCATAACAATACTCTTCTCAGATTAAAGAGATGATTTCTTAAGCGTAATCTACAGTAGTCCATGAGAGAACTGGGTACTCAGCATAGTCTTCGAAGAAAGTTTAGTTCCACAATACAGATTTCTTGTTGGGATAAAGAGTCGCTTCACCGGACTTTCATGCAACTCGTAAATTACGAGAAGATACATCTTGGAAAATGTGGCGTGAATGAAGTAAGCAATAGAGAAAAAAATTCTACTCCACTCGTAGATGAAAGGGTTAATTATCTTGACATTCAGTAGTTCTGTGATATGAGTGTAAGCGTCGACGTCGATAATTTGCAGATGGAAAATTGTAGTTTTGATTACAACGCTATAATTTTCATGCTGCGAGGTGGCAATCACATAATCGTTGGAAAACGGGATGAGATCATTGCTTGATTACTCGACGAGGCGTAACGCGTCACGTTTTCTTAAAGAAGTGCTTTAATATACTCTAATATTTAAAATATTATATTTTTAAGTTGATTGTAACAAGAATATTAACTTATATTATAAATAAGCTAATAATAATAAACTAATATTATGAATTAATCTATATAATATTGTAATTAAAAAAATTAACATAAAGTTGACAAAAATTATCATAAAATTATATGTTGGAATTTGGCAGCTACTGTATATAATTATCATTACTATAAAAATGCTTTTTTTTTTAAATGTCTTGAAATTTGCATCATCGGTGCGTCTCGGCGATTTTTTCGGTGATGTTTGACTTTTTACAAATTAAGTAACAAACTCAGATTTTACTTGTTGATTAATAAACGCGATTTAATCGTTGTGAAAGTGGTTTGATCAGCAAGCAACGATCAACATTGTAATTAATAATTTAGCAAACTCGATCGATGACGAAGACTAGATCGTCATGCTGGTGTTCCAGTTGGTGGCGCAATAATGATCCCTCCCGTATAGTCGGCGGCATTCCTACGTCGAGGCGGCAATTAATGATCCAGAAACAATTCAATCCGATTCAATGCGCGTCTCGTATATGCTTCTATCGCGATCCCGAGATCATCGCGCGCGGAAGAGCCCGTTTCGTGGGAGCGAGAGAGCACGGGACGAAAATTATTAATAACAAACCCTATATTAGCGTGCAATGAATGTACGATGATCCTCGTATCGCGGATCATCGGTTTGCGTCGTGAGAAAGAAATTAATTCGTTGCAATTGTATTAGATGAAATTATTTCCTTTTTTTATTATAACAGCAATATTAGATCTTTTTTTCTACATGTGGAAATATTTAGAAAAATAATCTCTCTCTCTCTCTCTCTCTCGATTCTGATTTAATTTAAATGTTTATTACAGCAACAAAGCTAACAACGTATTTGATGCAGTGATTAATTAATCGTGATACTTTCTGTAGCGTGAGAATCAATTTATAAGGAGCTGTCATCCATTACATTTGACCAAGGAAAATTGCTTATCTTTCGTAATACATTTACAAACGAGAACAGATTATATTTGCGGGATAACATTCGTAAGTCTTAAATTATCCGGTAGTATCGAGTGCGCAGTGTAAAACGCGACTATGCAAATGTATGCATGTACGTAATGATAGTCTGTTGACTAGAGATATTCTACCAGACGATGAAACAATAATAGACAAACTAAATGCTTCCGCGAGCTTCTTGTATTGTTTTGCGTTTAGTCTTTATTGAGCTGAGGAATTGACGATGTGCATCAGTGTTAGAAATACTTGCTATGCGTTGCATAGGCATTACGAAGGCGAGGAATACGATGCGATTTGTATTCGTTGCAGTAACAGAACGTTGTGCTCGGCAATCTAAGCCCTCGGTGTACGATAGGAATTCATCCTTTCGCCAAGAGTTGCTTGTGAAAAGCGAATGGCGTGCAACGAGATCCGTTAAGTCGAACGCGATTCTTTTCCCTGATTTACAGAACTGTGCAGAACCATTAGACATTCCTCGATAAGAATAACGTCTCTGAGTTTCTTATTCTTGACACCTATGATATTGAAATTAATTAAAGATTACTAAATAAATTAATTACATATTATAGATAAAGGTTAATTATTAGAGACAAAATTTAATAACTTGAGATATACAAAAATCATATCGTCTTCTTATTTCAAAAGTATATATTAAATTTAAAAAATTTAGTTTTTCAGAAAAAAAAGGAAAAAACTATTTTTCAATTTGACGGAAAGTTATTGACAAAATCAAATTATCGACAAAAAAAGAATATATTCTTAACGTTGTCAAATATTTTGTCATTTTCGTTTTATAACTCTTAAAAATTAAAATCTTTTTTGAATTGAGATTAATTTTGTATACACAGTATACACAGTATACACAGTAAAAAATCGTGCGTCCATTTGTAGAATTTTTCTTGTGTTACCGCATTTTGATTATTACTTTAATGTAAAATGAACATACAACTGATATGTTATTATTTTTGTAATATTTGATCATGTATTAGATTCATGCCACCTTTCTAACTTAACAATTGCGTATGTCAATTAAAAATGGAATATTATTTTGAGTGTTTTTAATACAATTGTTTCAATTAATTTATATATCTCAAAG
>NW_017299334.1:134378-184184 GCF_001594075.2 Trachymyrmex cornetzi
TATACGAACAAAAATGTTTTATTAACATTTTTTTACGAGTTACTGCAACTACTCTTCTATGTACTCTATTTATTTTATATATTAGTTTTAAATCACCGAAAGTCAAAATAACAAATATAAATGTAAAGTATTGTGTCAATTATTTAACATTATTAGTTCGTTAATAAATAACATAAGACGAATGAGTTACTTTAACTTAAAATTTAGAGTGGATCTCCTGGGACATGTAAAAAATGTTAAAATTAACATTTTCTTTTTTACTGTGTACATATTTATAATTATTGTATTATTATCAAGAGAGAACAGAGCCTAGGAATTTTTAGTTTTTCTCGGGAATGAGCTATGTGTAATTACGGCAGCTTACGCGGGAACGAACGTTTGGATGGCCTTTTACAACGGTTCATTAAATTCGCTTGTCCATTAGGATCCCGTTTTTCTTCTTGGGGTTAAAGGGATGAGCTTATCCGCGCGGCAATCAGTGATACGCTCGGATATCCTTTCGTGGCATTGATTAATGACTCGCGACGTGTACAGTCGCGATTTCTTTGTACGGCTGGCGAGAGAGGATGCGGCGCCCGTTTCGATTAACTAATCAAGAGTATTGCGTGTTCCCGCCGGCGAAGGTGCACTTGCCATGGGACGTTGTAATAAATCGCGCAACGCGATACCGCCCGGACAGTGTGCAAAGGACCTCCATCAACGTTCGCCATTCAGTTTTGGAACGAACGGCGAATGACACCGACGAATAAATAAATTTCGAGAATCAATCAGCATGAAAAAACTGGCGTATAAAAATTGAAGCTCTGTCATTTTATCGACAGCTTGAGTTTTATGCGGACCCCATACACGTCGCTGATGTTGGTACAGCGTGTTTCATCTCCAGTTGTGCAGTCAATTTGAAATATACACACTAGTAAAAAGTTTAAACAATTTCGAATTCCCGTATCATTTTATCTCAAAGTAATCATATTTTTCAAGTAACTATTATATTTTATCAATTTAATCAATTTTATATTCTTTTAAACAAAAATAAATATTCTGCATATTAATATGTAATAACAAAAGTAACAAGATTTTTAAAATTTTTTAATATTTCTTACTTTTGATAGTAATATACGATTGAATTGTTTTTTATTTTAAATAAATTTTTTAAATTAAAATTACAAATTTTATTTTATTTTTCCAACAATTCTTTTTTTGTGCTCGAAATTTATATGGTCTGATTGAAATTGCAACAGTCTGTACATAAAAAATTCTTCCAAGAGATAATATCTCTTTCGCCGTGTTGTAATTTGTGGTACGTTCGCGAAGTTACCGCAGCTACTAAATCAATTTCTCGCGAAGATGATTAAGCAGAGAATTATCCTTTCTTTTAAGCTGTGATTTACGGCGTCATATTTTCGTAATCGATTGATAATCAAGCGGGTCGTTTCTTTCCTGCTCATTTCTTTTCATGATGGCGCGTAACGGCTTTTTCAGGAAATTCTGGCAATTTTCGTGATTACTCTTCTCGCGTGACGACTTTGCGCCAGTACAAAATTACCAAACTCGGGGGACTATCGTCCGGCTTCAAGGTTGGGTCTAATTGCGAAGTTGCTCGTCTCTCTTCCGAGAAACGAATTATTATGGAGATGCACCTCGTCTCGTCTCGTGATACGCGCCATGTACACGTGAGCAGATATAGCAGACATTCGCTGCAACGCGTCCTCGATGCTGCAGAAGCTTTGCGCTGCAGCGGAATTGCTCCGGGTGGTCACGTTTCACGCGAAGGCATATACTTCCTCCTGCCAAGCTAATTCCTCGCCCGGCTTTCCGTCGTCTTGAGATGTAATCATAGTCCTCGAGAAATATGCGGCTTCGTTTCTGTTGATCCTGGTCCTGAATTACTTCGGAATTAGAATACTTTTCACATCTTTTCGGGAAATTGCGCGCAGTACGAAATTATTATGCTTTTTTCTTTCAACAATTGCAATTTTCTTCTAATTGCGAGATACACACGGAAAGAACGATTTTGCTGAAAGTATCTAAAAATTTAGCTAAATACAAATGTGAAAATAATTTTGTCATCAAAATAATTATGTAGAAAACTCAAGCGTGATGAACAATACCGTGAAAAGTTTTGACATCCTAGCAATTAGCTTGATTACTTGACTATGTAATTATTTTGACAATCCAACTAAATTATTTTCTAATCTGTATCTGACTAAATTTTTAGGTACTCGAGCAAAACTTCTCGTGAAATTATTCTTAAATATTACATAATAAAGTATATTGTTCATGTTCCGTTTTTTTTTCAGAACTTTAATGCGATATAATTTGATTTTATATCAACAAATAAGAAATATATTTTTCATAAAAATAAATTGGATGAATTTATCGCAAGAGAGATTTATAGAAAAAAAGATGCGGCAAGTTTTGACCTTCGTAACTCTTCGGCATTGACCAATATTTTGCTGACGCGACGTTCAATTTGTATTTAGCTGATTATAGCTAGAGCTAATCTTACATCTGAAATCTCTAAACGCCTTGCGTCGAGGAATCGCGGACCAATATGAAGCACGAATCGCTTGGTCGGCGCTCGAAGACGTTATCCCAAGGTCCGCTAATTACCCTGACTCCGAACAATAGCCGGGAGCGCGGGGCGCGAGCAGTAGAGAAGGACAAAGACTCTATCGAGAGATAGAGACCCAACAATGAACTCGATCATCTTGGGTTAGATGCGGCAGATATCTGCCTTCCTGCGTACCTCGAGCGTTCCTAATCGGGGGTCATAGTCTTCTGCTTCTCTCTAGATATTACCTTCACGATGGTTACGAATGTTTTGTAATAAGTATAAGGCCTGATTTACACCATTTTTTTTACTAGTAACCAGCGTGTTAATCTTCTAGCAAACTAGAAAACTAGCAACTAAATAGAATATAAAATAGATTAAAAATATACGTATATATCTTTAATCTATATATTAAAAATAAATATAATATATAATATATATCAATTAAAAGTAAATTAAAAAATTCTACAAATTATAGTTTTTTAGTTATTAGTGTTTTGGTTTGCTAGAAAACTAATATGCTATTCTAGTAAAGAAGTATTGTGTAACTCAGGCTTAATAATAGCGAACGATATAGTTATACAACAATGTATACTATACTATTATTACACGCGAAACTCGCATATATTGAATCTATACACTTATTGTAACTCATGTCGGTATTAATTGTACAGCATGATAAAGAAAGATTTTTATTACTTTTATTGGATTAGGTTTTATTTGGAATAAGTATATCGTTTCTTACAAGGATATTTACCTACTTGAATAGCTGAATATCTATATGTAAATGAAATTGGAGAAAGATTTGAGGCAAAAGAAAGAATTTGTCTCATTTGCATTTTTACAATTTTCTAAATAACTTACTCTTTCCTGTGCAATTAACGATTCTTCGAATAGTCAAAAACAAAAGCGAAAGTTTATCTTCTAAAACATTTTTAGAGCGCGAGAGGAAATTTTCTATAATATGCAATTTCTAGCGAAGATATAAAGAATCAACTTTAAATGGCAGTATTATCGCGTCGGGATGCTAATAGCGTCGAATAGTTATGTAAATTTTCTATCTTATGCGACACTTGAGAGAACCAAAACAAGAAATCCCATCAGAGCTTTGACACTGATTAGATTAAGTCCCGCCTAAACACTACACTTGATTCTTTTTGCATGTTTTAAAACGAGCCGCTCTATGGGACTACTTGTTTTTTACGTGTAACTTTTGAATCAAACGAGCCGATGCTGTCAAAAAGCGAGTGCATCTAAGTGCATCTTCGGAGAAAGATGCAACCGCGGCCGTTTCACGCTCGATGTCGTGTCGAAAGGTTGACAAAGTTTATCTCATGAGTATATCTAAAGATTCCCTCCTCAATTCGGTGTCAGGTGTCTTTCCCTGTTGGGCATAACGACTCGTGTCTCATCGGAGATTAAATCCATTCGTTCGCGAAATAAATATTCAGACCGGCCAGTTGCAGCCCACCGATTTCAGATAATGTCAGGATCTGATCTTCGGAGAAGCGCAACCTGATTTGTGCGTTGAATACATGAATTTGTGAAAAATAGAAGCTAGAATCAAAGATTGGGATTACATAGCTTTTGAATGTAATGCTTGCCTGATTTTTACGTGTAATTAGCTTACAAGAATATGCATTGAGAGAAATGTTTTTGGTATGTGTGATTACAATTATATGTTATCGTAATTATAATTAATATTGTAATTAATATTTTCGCTGCCAACTATATATATTTGTTGAATCATACATATGGTTACAATTACTATAAAGTAATTTATTGAATAATATTTTATAACTCTCTAAATTTGAACCAGTGGATAATCACTGATATCAGTGTCAAGTATGCCACTGATAATCAGTGAGTGAAATGAGAAATTCCTAACCTAGCTAACCTTTATTATGTGATCTAATTAATCTTATTTTAGTGCATAAATTCAATGAATATAGTATTAGAAGATTGAAATTAACATATAAATATCAATATTAGAATATATAATGCTCAAACCTTCTTTCTTTTTTAATTGAACTTCACTAATTATCCAGTGCCAAATACGAGTACGTCACTGGGTGATTAGTGAATAGTAGCATACTTGGTGGCACTGATATCAGTGATTATCCACTGTTTCAGATTTAGAGAGTATGTCTTTTTGTCTAAGCATATACTGTTAACAAAAAAGAATAACTTTACATGTATTTTTATTAAATTTCTTCCTAATAGAATACAAAGACATTTCAAAAAAATCACAATTACTTTTTAACTGTATATTATGAAGCATTGATACTTTGAATTACAATTCTCAACATCTATATAGTCTGTGATCTATATAGTCTGTCTCACGCCTCGAAATTACGGACTCTTCGCATTTGCGCGACGTTAACGTGTATACTTTCGCTACGTAATTAAGCTCGTCTTGAAGCTAGGCAGGTTAATCCCGGCAAGGAGATCAAATGTGCTTATCACGGTGCGAGTCCGCGAGGATAATGAGGACCTCTCTGTGAATAATAGTAGCTTTTTCGAGCCAGCCACCACGCTTAAAGTGCTATCAGGCAACCGGCTATCCTCCTGAGTATCCTCTTACGCCAAGGGGATTCTACCAACCTTAGGGCTCTGGAGAGCAGTTTGTGTTGCTACCGCCTACCGTCGGAGAGCCCTTGCAGAAAGCGGATGTTAAAACCCAAAGGATTAATGTCCCCATCCGCCGAGGTGCATTGTGACGTTCGGCGAAGATCGCGCGAGAGTCGCGCCGCGCGATACATCACTCTTCCGTTTACAGCCTCAGACCGTTGCGTACGCGATTCGTACGCGGTTGCGTCCTAAGCTCAGGCAAAGTTATATTAATGATACCGTCGTTAGTTGCACGCCGGGACACTTGTATGGTTGTTCTTGCCCGGGAAGAAGTGCAGCTTGATAAACACGCGCGCCATATTCGCCAAAGTACGCGATACATATGCATGAATACGACGTTGGAGTGTTAGAGTATAAGTACGAGTTTTAACACCGAAGAAGAAGCGACAATTTTTTTCGGTAGCTCGTCTTTCCGTTTAAATTTTCCAGTACTTCGTATATTATCGATCGCTGAAATTTTTTAATTCGGAATATCTTTGATATATAATATTTTTAATTTGATTGATTGAAAGTAGAGTAAAATAGGTATAGAATAAAGTTTTTGGCTTTAATTTTGAGGACCTATTAAAAAATAAATGAAAAACTCGAGATTTGTGTTCTTGCGGAACCTTTAGATTTACTACCTAATTATTTTAAAGGTGAAGAACAGAATATTTTTAAAATAATAATTTTTTTCCTTTTTATTTACAAAATTGTATAAATTGTTATTAACAAAAACATCGTTTGTAAATGTTAAATTTATATTTCCTTTTATATATTTTCTGTCTTACATTCATTCTCGTAGGAACAAAATTGTTCATAATATGTAACGCTATCAATGGAGAACAATTTGTGGCGCTATATAATTCAGATTTTTTTTTTAAATAGAGATATTCTGCTCTTTTGTGAGAAATCCTTCAATTTAATGTAGTTATACCAGAAATTCAGATATTCTATAGCATGAGAAGATTAATCTCGATTTAATTTCAAGTCTTCAGCCTTGATTTCTATTATACACACACATAGCTACGCTATCTCAGAACAGCTATTTAAACCTGCGATCGATTTCATCGTCTTTTCGTCGATTAAGGTTAAAGGGTTAAGAGGGTTTTCCGTTCTCCTGAACTTTTTTGCACTTGTTTCGTTCTCTTTTTCTTCTGTATCTTTCCTGTTTCCTCTCCGGTTGCAACTGGCTGTTTCGTGGATATCAGGGAACCCATCTCGTTTATTAAAGTTTGAGAGGTGCCACTTTCTAGTTGGGCGGAGACGAAGGCAGCTCCAGGAGATTGGCTCGATGCTATCCCAAGCTTGCCCGTCAATTTCGAGCAATTAATGAGCGGTTCATCCCGCCGGCGATTCTTCGATGAAAGTATTGAGGAAGCAGTTACAAATTGTTTTGAGTGGGTGAGTGGCTTCGTTAGTTTCGAGTAATTAATCCGATCTGATTCTTATCTGAGAGTAAAAGGGAGCGCTCTGCTCCTTCGCTATTTAAATTCACTGATTTTAAAGTATTACATTTTCTAATCTTGAAGTATCATTTATCTTTCTATTTCATTTACGTATCTGATTAACTATTGCAATTTATTGATGTAATTATTTTACTGATAATTATATAAATTATATTGTGCATTCTAAACTTTTTTTTGAGAGAGAAAAAGTCTGGAATATAAGAAATTATTATATATACTACTTTATTATATATTTTTAAAGATAAATAAAGAGAAATGACTTTCGACAAATCGACAGCCACATATTAGAGACCAATTTATGAGATGACAATCAGTCTCTCGCGATCTCTTCCTGCCCAGAATTTCTTGTGTAATAACGGTTGTTTCAGAAATAATGAAAGAGAAACTTTTGCTGATGACAATGCGCGCGAGAAGGGCTAAATGGCGGAAATGGGACGATCCCTAGATTGAGTTGAGGCATTCCGAGTCTTTTCGTCTGATCTTTCACTTCCACAATGATTAAATCGCGCTGTACTATCTCCAAGTACATTCACGTTGTATTTTTGTTCACATGGCGAAAGGAAGATATTTCTAAATGCTGCGACACCTTCCAATACCTTTCTAACGTTTGAGGAAATCATTTTCTATAAAGCAAGTGAAAGCAAATTATAGAGTATTTAGAAGAATTTCCGAAGTAATTCTTACACAAGACAAGTTTATTAAATACATATTTTCTCAATAGTGTTAATAAAATTAGTTAGCTCATTTTTCCTTACTTTAAAAAGACAATTTAAAAAATATAATTTCCAAGTTATTACTATAAACGAATTTGGTAAATATTATCCTATTAATTACCACAAGTGAATTAATTTAACTTCTTAAAAAGTTATCAACATCGTTATAACATAGAAAGATTAAAAACAAATCGTTACAATTCGTTGCAATTAAAAAAGGATAGTTTTTTAATGGTTGTGAAATGGAAATGATAAAACATATAACATTTGATCATGTTAAAATATGTTCTTTTTACTGATATTATTTAATTAGTCATTTAATTTTCTGTAAAATTGAAAAATAGTTTCTTTCTTTTTCTGGAAAATTGATTAACTTTCTTAAGTTACATCACTTTTAAAATGAGGAAACTATATCGAAATTTACAATTCCAGTGTCTCATAAAAAATGATCAGGCAGATTAAAATGCAACGAATTCGAGAATATGATGCATCCTCCACGAACTCGTTGATGTAAATTATAAGCATACATAGACAACACGTCAGCGAGCTGCGATTCCTTTTTCGAAGATCGAGTCAGGCTTGCTGCAAAGATTCTTTTTAGCGGCGAGCATTTTTGAAGCAGTTTACAGAGTGCTGCGTCTTTGAAAGTAATACTATACTTATCATTCGATCGTCGGTCGCTCGGGAGGAGCTAACGTTTCATTCCGACTCAACGAGTCTACCTGAAAAATAACTGCGGTTTGTAATGGTCGCGCGTACCTATTCACGTGCTTACCGTGATACTCTTAGAATTCTTCCAACGGCAAAATCCCATCTATCTAGAAACTGCGTCTTGCATCAGCGACGGATTCGATCGACGTTTTTGCATCGTGATTTCGTAAGCGCGGAAGAGAGACCGCATACGTCGAGAAATACAGCGAATTTCGATTACTGCATGTTATTATTCGGCAGAAAATTGAACTCCGTGATCGAGATTACAAAAGTATTAAAGTATTTTTGCCCCACAGAAAATTGAATTCCCTAATTGTCGATATTATGAAATCCTGAAAATATGTATAATATCTATAGCAATATATAGTCGATTTTCCTAAAGATCTTTTATTCAATGTAATTATCTTTCTCTTTCTATCGAATTTCTTTTTCTTAACCTTAATTGATACCTATTTACGAGTCCAGTGAACTCAAACATATTTTTTCATTTGTGTGCCAAATCTCCAAATAGTTAGTGAAAAATTGTTTGTAACAAATGTTCTTCACAATTTACGTTAAATTCATAATCATAATGTTAAATTATATCTAATTTGAGTTATATATTATATTATTTTTGGCATAAAATAATTCTTTTTTTAAGAAAATGATTACGTTCAAATTTAAAATTTATGTTTAAATTTTCTTAGAAATTAGATTTTTCAAATAAGGATAAATCAGTGCAGATGTTGCAATTATTACGGTAAAATCGCGATGTAATTACATGCGAGTTCGCGTTAATCAGGTAGGGCAAGTATCGAGTATATCGAGCGTGGATTCTCGACGACTTTTCTAGGCGTGTATTTCCTTTAGAGCTATGAAGTTTATCGAGCCACTCGTCGGTAGCACGAATGTCTTCCTTTAGTGTCCATTAATTGGAAACGCCATAGTATCTCTCACGATGGCGTTGGTAAACGGGTTAATTCTAATGTACGCCTACGGATGGAATCGCCGAGACGAAGAAGCGGAGTTCGTTTGAGCGATAATGATCGCCGTATGAGAACTCACGAACGAATACATAATTCAGCCAGTAATACGCTTTTGCTTGATTGCCACTGAATGAGATTTTCATGGAAAAATATATGATATATATATGTTTGCTAGGCAGATCTAGACATTTCTGCAATATTCGTCGAAAGATTTACTCTCCGCGTTCCACTGGTATCTGTCACATTATTCTCGCGTTAATATCGTAAATGTAAGCCGCGGTTAACATACAGTAAGATATTAATATGAAATAAGGTTTACTTGCAATACGTGTGATGAGGCAATTGAAAACGTACGATAAAAATAAGACGATGAAGTAGTTTAAAACGAGAAGTTCTTATTGGAAATAGCAACTTATATTTGGAAATTATTTGTAAAATTATAAGGAAAATAAATTCGAAGGTCCGTATAATCATCATTTATTACCTTTTTACTGAGTCTACTTTTAACCTTTTGGAGCTAAGTGAGTTTATTGAACCCACCCAATTATATAAATTCCTTTATAAACAATGTCAAATAATTTAATTTTCTTTGTGTTTATACAGAAAGAATTATTTTGCGGAAATATCTAAAAATTTAGTTAGATACAGATTTGAAAAATAATATTGGATCATTAAAATAATTATGTAGAATGATTAAACTGTTAGACTATCAAAGCTTTTTGTGTGTGTACAGCTTTGCTCATTATATTTGAAATTCTTACATAATTATTTTGATAATCCAACAAAATTATTTCAGATTTGTATCTAACTAAATTTTTAGATCTTTCAGAAAAATCGTTTTTTCTATGTAGTTTTTTTTTACAATACTTGGTTTTACAATACGTCATGTATATATGTATCTGCGTGCGCGTTTTTATCGAAGCGTTGAGACATCGCTGTCGATTTAACGCGAGAAAAAAAATACAAGCCTCAGGTTGGAAGCAGGTTTGCCGCACTCGCCGGCAATCTAATCCACCGCATTCCAGCCGTCGAGGCGTCCGGGAACACGAACTAGCCAGCCGCCGTCACCTCTAAGGCACACCCCGCTCGTAATATGCAGATGAGAATATAAATATGAAACATGAGATCAACGGAGCCACCTACAGATCGTGCTGCATCGCGGATGCGACCGCGAGAAAGAGATGGTAGAACTTAGAGAAGGTAGAGGAAAGGAGGAGGTGAGGCCTCGCGAAAGTGTCGGAAAGATCGAAGGAAGGAGAAACGGAGGCCAAGGGATTGAACGAGGAAAGAGAGAACGTCTCGTTGGTGCGCAGGAAGTGGTCGTCGGCGGTCGACTTACATCAGATCGTCCTGCGGCGTCGGGCCGGGTAACGAGAGGTCTCGGTATCGTCGCGCATAGGTGGTCTATTTCTACTGCGGGCTCTTATCGCGCGTTGCGAGCGCTATGAAATACGCGACACTTAGACTCTTAATCGAGATAAGGAGAACCGATGCGTTAGAACGATGTTAGGTTGCGATACCTTTAGAGTTCGGCGTAATTTGGCGAAAAACAGAAATATATGCTTTATCGATGCGAATGAATCAAGTTATAAAAAAGCTTTATAACAGTGCAACAAGTGCGAGTAAAAATTCATGTGAGATCAACAGCAGAAAATTTAGATCTTTCTTAATTTAATTTTAATTTATTATTTTTTGTGTGAGGATGACTGAATTGAATTTGAATTTCCCGTTTTTTACTTGATTCTTGGAACAAAATTGGGTCAAGTCAGCATGATGTGACACTCTATTCTTATATTGAAACAAAATTGTTTACAGACGATGCTACTGATAGAGAACAATTTGGCCCAATAATCCACACTGTTAAATTTTATAGGGTCAAATTAACTTAATGTGAGTCGCCGCTCCTACTCAATAATATCGTTATTTTTTTACTAAAACAATGGTTATATTTGACAGTATACAGTATCAATTTAACATTATATACACTGTTAAATCTATAGTGTCAAATTTAACCTAATGTGAGTCGCTATTGCTCCTAATAAATATATCGTTATTTTTTACTAAAATGATAATTAAGTTTGACACTATATAATGTTAAATTGATACTGTATAGTGTCAAATATAACCATTGTTTTAGTAAAAAATGACGTATTATTGAGTAGGAGCAGTGGCGACTCACATTAAGTAAATTTGACTCTATAAGATTTAACAGTGTAGTGTTAAACTTAACCCTTACCGTACCATCTACAATTTGGTGCCTCATCCATACCATCAAGGGTCACTAGAATGTCTTCGTTTTTTTCACCTCTTCAAAATAATTCAAAAAATTTCTAAAAATTCACCAACATACTTTCAACTTTCTAGAATAAATATTGACTCTTTATTTTGGAAAATAATAAAATGTAGTATAATTTATAATTACCGAAAGACTTAAAGAAACTTGCACGAACAGGAATCGCTCGGTCACTAGTTTACCCATATTAGTACGGTAAGGGTTAATTATCATTTTAGTAAAAAATAATGATATATTTAGTAGGTTAAATTTGACACTATAGATTTAACAGTGCAGATTAAAAAAAGGAACTTATTTGGTTTTTGCGGAAACCCGGCCTTTAATTCAATGTCGAGGTTAAATTTATTTCCTCTTCGTTGTCATATCGAACAAATGTAATATTTTCGTCTACTCTTTAACGATTCTCACCCATTGTTTCACTATGCTTCCTTCGACCACGCTTCGACATGCCTCGACGACACCCGTGCATTGACCTCCGTACCGTAAAAGCGTAGGGCATGGATCTGATCGCCCTCCGGCGACGGCGGATTAACGAGAGGGTCCTAGATTGTAAAGCATAGGTGGTCTCTGTAAGTGCGCTTTGTCGTCCCGACAGATAAGCGCGACGTAGGTATTACACACTGTAAGACACCGTGCGTTCATCGACACATCCGTTGCATCGAATCACCGCTGCCGAGCCGAACAACATCGTCTCTTACTCTTCGAAAAAAACCTCTCGCTAAAGTGTATGTAAATTTGGTGGTTGCTCGACGAGTGTACGACCGCGATGCGCACTTACGCAACTGTCACGAGTCGTGTATAGTACTTGTCTTAAATGCAACGAATTTCTTTCTTTAAATTGATATTTTGTTTGTTGATTTTTTGTTTGTTCAACGTTAAAGCACAAATAATTTTTTTTTGCAATATTTTAAATCATTCTGTCTCTTCTATGATAATCACACTTACGTATGATTATGAGAGGAAAATTTTTGGTGTATAATTATAATAATTATATGATAAAGTAATGACTAGGGGCTCTATTTTTATAGTTATAAATTAATTGTCAGTTTAATAATAATGATAATCATCATATCATGGCTTTAAAATATTTAGAAATAATGGCATGTTCGTTAATTAATAATTCAAAATAATCGCTAGTGTTCAAAGTAAAGATTATTATTGCTTCGAATCGGAGCAATAATAATCTATCGGAGCCTCCGATATTGGAATGATTAGAAACTTTAATATTTTCACTTGGCATCAGGATTAATTAACTTCCTGCATTCTATCGGTTTCGATTCATTTCTTTGGTATGAAAAGTGGTATATAAAGTGGACGATTCTCAGAAAATATATTCATATTTTATAGTTATAGTGATTTAAGATCATAAATTTGGTTAATCTTTCGCAATACCATTTTCTGTTTTCTCTCTCCTCAATTCTGCTTTGTTTTCTCCTCGATAGTAACTCGGTCGTTAAGCACGAGAACTGTTCTTGGAAGTGAACATGTAAAAATGCTCAAATGCAAATTAAAACTGTTAACTCTAATTTACAAGTATCTCCTCTTCTATCTTATTTATCCATTTCGAAACTGTTAATCATCATCGGCATGCGGTGAAATTAAGGTGCAAACTCATTAGTCATTCCTTTTGGAATTCGGGACGGTCGCTAAAGATATTCCCGCAGTTGCGAATCACGATTTACGTTTTTCCCTCACATTTTATAGACATATAATATGTATAGGTACATCTAAAATAAAAATTGTTAATTTACACAAATATTCGTCAAGAAAAATATTTAAATGCACTGAGAAACCCATTTAGTTGAATCAACCAAGGATTTGTTTACCCATATCCAAACAAGAAATTAATCGATGCAATAAAATAATTTAGTTGAAGCAAAGCATTTGGTTATTGTAACATTTCACTTGTTTCTGATAAACATTGACATCTGATAAAGTTGTTTACAATAACCAAATGTTTGGCTTCAACTAAATTATTTTATTGCATCAATCAAGAATTTGTTTACCCATATTCAAACAAGAAATTAATTGATTCAACTAAATGGATTTCTCAGTGTGTACGTCATAACATTATTCTTTATATCCGTTGAGTTAAAAATTGGTCGATCAAAAGTTTTTCTAGATAATTATATATTTCGAATTCAATAATAACAAATAAATAAAAATATTGTTTTGATGAAATTTTATAATTTTCCAATCTACTAATTATACGATTAATTTGTATTCACAATATATCACGTGAATAGAACTGAAAGTTATTGGCGCTAAACAATCTCACGTAAAAATTCAGGAGTTATTATCCTATTCATAATTCTTTCGCAATATAACACGGCTGTGGTCGTGAAAGGCGCAAATTTAATCAGCAATTCTTCACTAGGCTTTTCTCAAGAGAGAGCCAAGTATCTCTAAAGCGAACTACTTATCGGAACCTAAAAACCCGATAGATGATTGGAACGAACGATAATCAACCGCGTCTCTCGGGACGCGACGATTTCTTTTCTGCGACATCGCGGGAATACGCGCGTACTTTCGTGCGAGTCGCCGCGGTCTTATGAATATAATGTCGTCACGATTCCACGCTTGATTGTGAAACCGCGAGCGGTGCAATGCTGCACGTACTAAACAATGGCCGCATCGTGCCGTTCTTGGCTATCATTCGCGTGCTTGCGCGTGCCGGACGAAGAAATCCATATGTCTGCCTTTGAGAAACGTCCGATCGACAGCTAGTTCAATTCTCGATCGACTAATAAAGTGATTAAGCTGTATCGACTTTTTTTGTAAGTCGGAAAGTCTAGTTTCTTTATAATGGTGCTAATAAGGCGTGACTACGTGTCTCGAGAGAAAGCCGCAGGAGAATTATGATTGTCAGTAGTTTACACCCATTAAAACTTTATCAACATTCATATCTTTATCAGTAAAGAATCTAAATATCTTATTTTTGTGTTGAATTTTTAACATGTTTGAGTATTAATTTAACATAATATAATTGTTATTTGATTTTTTTTGTTAAATTAATATTCAATATTTTTTAATGTTAATGTAACACAATTTATAAGTAAGTGAACAATGAATAGTTAAAAATATATTTTAACACATAAATTCTAAGATAAGTAAATGAATAATTTATTAATTTGACATACTAAAAGTTAATTTTATTCAAACGTATTAATTTAACATGTTAGAAATGTTAATTTTACTGAAGAAATATGCATCTACAATTTGCTTACAAAACTGTTACGTTTGTTCGTGTTAATATTTATGTTACTTCCTAATACGTTATCTTATGTTAAATTAGAGAGGCGCACAAAAATTTGAGTGGATTTGGGTCACGTGGTAATATTTATAACATAGATTTTCTAACTATATATCTGAAGTTTTACGAGTTTTTAAGATAATGATAACATCAGGGGATTTGCATTTTAAGCATTATACTTGAGGTCCGGAACGTCGACGCGCCTTTGAGTAACGTTGCTTTATGCAACATGACACGCGTTGCGCTTGCAAAGTATTGCGAATCCGACGTCTGGTAACGTGGCCGGGTACAATGGCAGGAAGACGGCTGAGAGAGCATTTTGCAGCTCTGCGTTGTGTGTCGAGATGAAGAGGAGGAGGAGGAGGAGGAGGAGGAGGAGGAGGAGGAGGAGGAGAAGGAGGAGACAGGCGAGGCAAACGAACGAAACCATCTCTTCGGCTATCGGACGAAGAGCTGCCCTCGTCCTACTCCTCCTACGATAAATCCCGCGAATGCATCTCTCGCGGTTGATGCAGCGAGCCGCACGACGCGGTTGGGCTCTGTTATTTGTCTACAGGCTGCAGAATTGCGCACCATAAAATTATCGGCGAACGGGGCGTGCGTGCGTGCGCCGCGCCGACGAGGAACGTGACCGTGAACGGCAGGAACAGCCGAACAACGAGGTGCCTTTTCTTGCACGCGCGATCGGATCACTCGTTAACCCCCGCGTATACCGTGGAAATAATTAAACTCATGAGTGGCATAAAAATCGCGCGGCACGCCGTTAAATCGATTGAGAAATCCGTGACTGGAGGGTATATGGCGAATATAAAACGTTTCTCTCCTCTGCTCGGAGACTATACTAAATTTTGTTTCAGAATTATATCGGCTAGGATTTTATTTTACATAATTCTGATTTTTTTTATTTAATCATCTTTATTTATATACGTGTATAATTGAAAGGTTTCCCACAAAAATTAAATAGGTCTTTAAAAATATTTTATAAAAAATATCTGTGTTATTACATCAAATTGTTTTCTATCAGTAGCGTCACATCGTGAACAATTTGTGTTCCGGCAAGAATTAAACACACACAAAAACGGGAAATACAAGAGTTTAATATTTGCAAAGAATGTTTTTGTTGAGAGCAATTTGTAAATTTCGTAAATGAAAAGTTATTATACTTTATAAATAATACTTTATTTTTTGAATAATTAGACAAAATTTAGTTTAGGAATTGCAATTATTATCTATGTTCTTTATGAGTTTATATGTAATTATTCCAGGTTAGTGATGCATTCGAGCGAGACGAGACGAGAAAATACGGATACCGAGATTCGACAAAAACAAATGATTAATACCTACGATTTTCTCGTCTCGATTGGCCGATATTCTCGAATTTTATCGCGAGACATTCAAGAATATCGACTATCTCGTTTCATTTTCGTTTGTAAAAGGCGAAAATGGAAGTAAATTCGCAATTTGCAAATTGTGTACGTCAGACAAATGACGGTGGTAATGTTTATTTCTTATTCCGATATTTCTCCGATTTTTTCGAGACGAGACCGAGATGAGAAAAACAAATGATATTTTTATTTAATGATACGAGAAATTCCGAGACGATATTCGAGATTCGACTCGTATCGAAATGCATCACTATTCCAGGTAAATGACCCCTCGACATATCGAGAACTTAGCCGTGCTCATTGATAGTCGAACTATGTTCTCATGACAGCGCAAGCTTGATAGCGCGTTGAAACTTTCACGAACATAATTCTATCGTTAACCGAGAGAAAAGTGGTTGCCGATGTCACACATGGAATTTTCTTTCTAAATTGCTGATTAGATTACATGCCAATTAAATTACATGCCATAAAACTGCCGACGAAAGAATCTGCCTTGGCTTTTAACACTTTTTCCTCGTATTGGAATCGTCAACAGGAATACCGGTTGCGTAACGAGGCTCATTATCACGACGCAAGCTTTGGAAGTCGAGTTAGTTTAGCGCTTGTTTATTAGAGGATCGTTAATAATGAATCCGCGCGTAGCGTGTCTCACCGCAGACCGCGCGGATTATCGCGAATGAAAATACGTTTTCTCTTCGAAGTATGTGGCACGAGGACGTTCTTTATGACTGCCTCTTGTCACCAGCGTGGCGTGGTGCGGCGCATGATTCGCATTACGATGCGTGTCGTCCGAGTGGGTTAAATATGTACGCGCCTCGTATGGCGTTCCAAGGAACCCTGATTCACTTCATTAAACTGCCCTGCAGATCTAAATCGGCGATCGCGGATTTTCCTGATCGTCAACGTGACTTTCTTCAGCTTATTAACGCGCCGGGAATAAGTACATACAGAAAAAACAAAGTATTTGCTGATCTGAAAATATTTTTGTTAGAGATCATCAAAATAATTATGTAGGAGACTCAAGCATGATGAGTAATGTAAAAAGTTTTACTTTTGAAATATCTTACGTTTGAAATGTCCAATTCAGATAGAAACGTTTTACTTTTTACTATTTATTTTTCTAACATTTTTCATAATTTTAATCCTCCGTCATCCAAATTTCTCTCTGTGTAGAGAAATGATTTGGCAGAAATTGAACTAAGAAGAAAGAAGTAGATATTTTCACATGAATAGTGCCGTGCAATTTGAAATCAGACCTTTGTAATCACATGAACTATATGATATATCATAAATTTTAATACGACAAATTTTATTTCCATCCGTAGATTCTGTTATAATGAGTTTTCACTGTAATATCTCTTCAAGTATTATTCGTGGTCGAGAGCCATGCCGACATCCTAAAATCAATATGCATAAATCACTATTATTGAACAGCATCCGCTTTTCAGCTGTCATCGTGCACTTTATGGACAACGTCCATATTGAATAATGCAACGTAAACGTCTGCATTTATGCACTGTGAACGCGCGCCATCGATTGTACTTATCAGAATAACCTGTAACAACAAGCGTTTATGCACGAAAAGAAGGATTTTGCTGAATATTAAAAAATTTAAACTATAGAAATCAAAGCCTTAAACAGTCTAGCTGAATAACATTCTTGAGGCTTCCACGGGTGGTGCTTTCTGTATAAAGGTTATGCGTTTCGCGGGTTTCCTCCGTTTCCAGATCCATTCTTGAGATGCCAACGTTTCGTGAACCTTGCAGTCCACTTCATCAGGGCGAGGGGCAGCCTGATACTGAGCTTGGTCTAGCTGAATCTTAATGTTTGTATGATTCTTATGTGAATTTATATACTACGTATATATAGTTCCTAGAAACGCACGTCGAAATGATTTTTCGGTCTTGAAACGCTAATCCTACTAAACTACCGCAGTAATATCACGAGTTAAATTGACTAGCAATTTAACAAATTTTTGATGCTTCGCATCTTCGAAATGTTAATAACGTTGAATGACATGTTAAAACCTGTAAATAATTAATTCTTATTGCGAAAAATTGTTAAATTGCTAGTCAATTTAACTCGTGATATTACTGCGGTAGTTTAGTAGAGTTAGCGTTTCAAGATCGAAAAATCATTTCAGCGCGAGTTTCTACATGGAAAAAAAATTTTACTTGTTTCAAGAAAAAATTATTTGATTCAAGAAAATAATTTTCTCAAATAATCCCTAGCAGGCATTTAAAATTAATTTATGAAACAATTTTCTCGTTACTAGTAAATATTTTTGGTAACCAAGAAATTGCTTTTTGAAATAAAAATTATATTTTATAAAAAGTAATCAATGTACGATTTCTAATACTCATGTCATAAATTTAAGAAAAATGTTCTCTTATTAACAACAATCAGATTCAAGTAATGGCATTTATTAGATTTAATAAAACAATTTTCTATACTGACAAGTAATTGTGTTTTTATTAGAATAAAATATTTTCTTCATTGATAAATTATTTGCTTCAGGATAATATTTTATTGGAATAAAAAAAAATTATTATTGTGGCAAGTAATTAATTCTTTCAATCAATAAATTACACTGAAAAAAATTTCTGGTTGAAAATGGATGAATCAGAAATTTCTGGTTAAATTTATTAGAATTCTAGTTGAGATAACCAGAATTCTGGTTGATACTATATTTCTAGTAAAATCTATTAGAATTCTTATTTTTACCAGAATAATTATATTAATCAGAATTCTAGTTATCTTAACTAGAATTCTAATAGACATAACCAGAAAATTCTGATTCGTCCATTTTCCATCAGAATTACTGTTTAATCCAACCAGACCATTTTTCTCAGTGTACAGTTCAAGAAAATGTGTTTACTTAAAACAAGTAAATTTTTTTTTCTGTGTAGGGACTACATACGTATAGTATATAAATTTAGCTATAATCATTGTGCACTTTATGGATAACGTCCATATTGAATAATGCAACGTAAACGTCTGCATTTATGCACTGTGAACGCGCGCCACCAATTGCACTTATCAGAATAACCTGTAACAACAATTAAGCGTTTATGCACGAAAAGAAGAATCATAAGAATCGTACAAGCATTAGTACAAGCTAGACCGTTTAAGGCTTTTTAAACAATTGTTAAAAAATTTAATTAAATATAAATGTAAAACTAATTTTGTTTGAACCATCAAAATAATTATGTACACAGTTGGAAAATTTGCAGCGTTATCAACGCTCAATTGTTCATCTACATAATTATTTTGATGGTTGAACAAAATTATTTTCAGAACAGCAATGCTTCAGTAAAACCGTTCTTTCCGCATGCAATTTATCTACCGTTTCCGGACATAAAAATAATTATATGTGGATGCGCAATCTCCGAGAATAAACTTTCGTAAGTTTCGTGCTTTTCTTTGAATATTCGGGAGGAGGAGACGATCCGCGACGACACGGTCAGCCTACTTTCATAAGCAGAAAGCGCATCGTGGCACGTGCATCTTTGGCCTTTGCTCGTTTTGGCTCAAGAGATCACAAAGCCCTTGGTATGTACGCTAATTGATCAGGCCCAAGCGCAATCCCAAGCTGCGATGCCCTTAGGGCCCCTACGGATTCGATAATGAAGATGCGCTAGCACGACCCTTCCTAGAAGTGCAATGATGCACTCTTCTCTACCTTTCTTCCGATGTTCATCTTTTATTTCCTTTTCTCCTGGTCATTCCTATGCATTGGGGTACATTTAATGGCCTCTTAAGTGTATTGTATTTGGCTCTGCTGAAATACTATTCGTTCGAAGATGTATCTCGATTCTATCCGCGGGTGTCTATAAATTTGGTTAATAGCGTCTTCTCGCCCTGGGCGAGAATTACAAAGTCGAACATGCGGTACCAGAAAGCTATGATCTATGGTCATGAAGAAAATAATCGCGTTCTTATTCGATATCTTCCCTGCTTTAAATTTGATCCGCATTTACAGATTTGCAGCGTGAAATTATCGCTAGTGACGCTGTTTGTGTTATCTTTTAATTATTTTCGTCATTACTAATATCACTAGACAATTGAGAAAAGAATTCATATATTATATAAAATATTACAATAGTAATTTAATATACAATAGTTTTGTATTTAATTTTCTCTTGTATATATTATTTTACAATAATGTGTATAAGATAAAATTAAATACCATATTACTGTAATTCGATTACTATTATAATCTTGTATTTTATATATTATTGCATTTTTAGGTAATATACGATATATATAAGATAAAATTAAACGCGATACTATTGCATATTTATATCGTGCATTTTTCTCCATTTATGCATCATTTGCAATTATTTTGTAAGTGAAAATTTAACTAGCGAATATGCGCATCAGAGTTTGCGCGCTCGAAAATATTAGTGATGTAGATTGAAAAATGAATACAATTTCGTTGAGGGTGAAAATCGAACAGGAAAGTATAAACGTGTCGTGTTTAAAAATTCGCCGTAATAAATCATACAGCTGAAATGAAAGATGCGAGTGGCGTTCGGCATAGTACACATCTTCATCGGCCTCGTTTGCGCAGCTTGTGTTCCTCTCATAATTCTCCCAGTGGCCAGTTAGTTGCGATCATAAGCCCTTTGAGAGGGTCGATTCCATGAAAAAACGGTTATAAAACCAAGGCTCCTTGCAGCGCGAGGTACGAAGAAAAAGATCGCGCGAGGTCGTAACACGTCGGGATTTATTTCGCGAACAAAACGTTAACGTCGGTATCTAGATAAAGTATGCTGAAAAAAGGCAGTGGACAACGGTATATGCTAGAATTTGTAATATACGAGGTGTGCGATATACAAGCGTTTGTATATAACGCAATCTTGTTCCCATAGTAATTTGCAGATGGATTCATTTATTTAGACATCTATTCAGTCACTATCTAATATTACTGTATTCTCATTAATTGTGCCAATACTGAGTAGGAAATGGATAAGAACTTGATAGAGTTTTATTCTGTCCATTTCACGAGCAGTTGGCTTGCTTATTAATTAATTCAATATCCATTATTTGTTGTGTTTTTATGCAGTAAATGGATTCAGATTTTATGCAACTGTTGTATGCAGTAACTGCAAACAAAGCCTTACATTCTGATTGTGATCCTAAGTAGTTTTCCTTCTCAGTTACTAGACAGAAGTTGGTGTAACTGTTTAGTAACTGCTCAAAAAATGCATGAAATTTCTACCAGGGTACACAGCATACTTCATTTGAGGGATATTCTGGGAATATTCTTAGGACATAGGACATCCTGTAGACGTCTTTAGGACGTTTCTTGGAAATCTGTGCTGTATACTGAAAAAAAATTTACTAAATCATAATATATAAATATTTAAATAATACTAACTAAACATTTTTTTTATAATTAATAAATATTTAATAAAAAAATGATGGTTAAATTAATAGTTGAATAAATATATATTTACATTTATTTATAGTTAGTACTATTTAAATAAATGTTTATTAAAATTTATTACATTTTTTCAGCGTATGAGATATCTAGCTAAATATCTAGATATTTTAGCAAAATCATTCCTTTGTACAGGAAAATAAAAAGAACCTCAGAACCAATTGAAAGTATTCATAGACGACTGGAATAATTATGACGGCAGTGGAGCAATCGTGAGGCAATATAGCACTAAGTGGAATATGAAAGATTCTTAAATTCGAATCGCATTCTTTTTTTAGTCACTAATAGTACTTCTTGCCGGGTTTATTTGTATTCTACGACGAAATATAATCTATCAAGAAATATAGCGAGTCATTTTTATTCCGACTTTCCCGTTACATCTTAAATCTTACATTTATTATTTAATGCTTAGCTTAAATACTAAATTACTTGACACGAAATTATTGACAGCAACAGTAAATTTAGAATGAGTGCTCTTACGGTCACATTCGCCTTAAAGAGGACAATCTCTCTCTTTTCGATGACTTCTTCGGATAGTCTTGTCCTCCTACATCATCATAGTAATCTTTCAGGAGATGAATAAGCGTGTACACAAGCACAATAGGGTCGTTTTTAACAAGCCGCGTATTTATCATCACACCTGTCGTCCCGGTGTTACAAGCTTTCATTCGAAACTTGATCGTGTGTCGAAAAGACGAACGATGCCCACACCGGACATCCTTCATTGTAAAATCGATTACTTTTGGCCCTCGTAGAGATTTGATTCTTACAAATGGCTACACACAATGAGAATATTTCGACGTCTCCCGCGGCTCTTCACCAAGCCACACCAAGAGAGCCCTTTAACGTTGTTAGACGTCAGCTTGCGATGAATAAACGTCGGTGCTTTGTCACGGCCGAAACGAGGAGCGACGATGGCTCCTTTCGTCAACATTAGCGCGTGCATGAGAACGCGCGAGTTGACGCAACGTTAATTCAGACGTGACAATCCGTGCGACCTTCTTTCTATTATCCGTGGAGCACGAAAGCATTGTGTAATAGAGAAGATGTACAAAAATGGTAGAAAAAGAAGTAACCTTGCTTTAGAGAACAAACGTGACTGGCTCGACCATCACGTCCAAATGTGAAGCGCAAACAAATCCTATGTTTCTTAGAGCCGACCTTTATTTGAATGTTTTCTTTATGAACACATTTAGCACTCACATATGCGTGTAATATCATTAATTTTTTGCACATTTAGATAATATTAATGAGAAAAAAAGTTTAATATATCAAATCTAGAATTTTCAATTATATAAATATATGTTAATTTAGAAAAATTATTTAATATGCGCAATGTCTGATTATATACATAAATTATTGTTTTTAGATTTTGCTAGAATCGCGCGCGTGAAGAATTATTTTTTTTTAAAGCATTATTTTTTTTATAATAAATTTCTCGCTGTTTTTTTTATAACTTTGCGTTTGCTTTAATTTTCAACATCAAGTTGAACGTGTCAATTTTATTTAATAAAGTAATAATAAGGCTCAATATGTATAAAACAATATAAAAATTTTTTAACAGGGCATAGAACCAGTATTACAACGAACAAGTTTAATTAAAATAATAATATTACAAACGTTTCGACTCCGATCGGGTCATTTTCAATGTACATAAAAATATATCATAAATAACGGTTACATTTGTAAATTATTTGAAAATTGAATAAATTAATTATAACATATCATAATGTCGCAAGCAAAAACTTATCCTTTATATAAAAAGTGTAAATTGTCCAATTTTATAATTTTATTTAAAAAAGTGTAAATTGTCCAATTTTATAATTTTATTTAAAATAGTGTTTTTACGGAAAAATAAAAATCCAGTGATTTAACGATTACTCGAAGAAAACAAATGTTTAGTGTTGATACAGACGAGCGAAGGACAGTGAGAGTGTGTGTCAACGAAATTTATTTTAGTCACGTACTTTCTTGCGCTTTTTTTAGCCTAACTCACTTTAAATGTCTACTTACTGTCAGGTTAATCAGCATTGTTTTTGTATGTGCACAGCCTTATATATATTCAAAAGCTTTCTTCACCAATGCATTTAGTGTGTTTTATATAAGAACTAACATATAAGGAAGTCCCTAAGTCGCACATGCAATGTTTGATAAGCTTATTTTAACTTTCTCTCCGTCGTGAAGATTTTCGTCACGTTAGTCAGCACGAAAAACAATTGCAATCATGTTTATTAAATATTAAAACGTATACATGACTCATCGTGATAAAGAATTACAGTTATTAATTTAAAAAGTGGTATTAGAAATTATTTTAAAATTTTCAATTTTCTAATATGAAAGCAGTTTTTCTTACAAAATGGTTTTTTTAAAAAAAGATTTCCAAGATTTTTTTGTTATTGAGTTATTTGGATTAAGTAAAAAGATTATACTGACTTTGATTGTTTATAATTTTGTTAAAAATCATCGTATCACAATTTAAAGAACAGATTCTCAAAGCTGAAACTTTGCTCTATCGAATGATATAATTGTCAAATTTTTTTAAGAACATACATGACATAAATAAAGTAGTGTTATGAACTTTTCTTCTGATTCAATACGTTAATTCTACACATAAAACTTATAATTATCATCTTTATAGTTGTCATCACTATATTTTTCTCTGAGAGCATCTAACCAACTAAAATATACAGTCACTCAAAATGTCGGTCATTCGACTTATTTCCTTTTCTCTACTGCGGATGCGTATCCGCATTATCTCTCGCTTTCGCTTCACTTTCATCTTCCGAAACGTTAGCGGAACTGGCGGAAGATTGCTCACATTATTCACCAGAAATAAAATTACAAGCTGTATCTTGAAAGCTATCATTAATTGAAACTTTACTCGGAATCAGACTTTGTCAATTCTTTCACTGTCATTCTACCAATGTTTACTATTAACAATGAGAAATTACAATTTAACAAAAAACTAATAAGTTTTTATAGACTCCTCTTAAATTAAAACAATTTAGAAAAAACGTATAACATACAGTACAGGCAATAGGAGTCAACGCTGGTTATCAATTAGCGCAATTTTTCTTAAAAAATATAAACCTTGACTTTGAACGTTTCCACTCATGGTTTGAGTCTTCATCAGCAATCTTTCTCCCTAGCTCAACGGTTGGAGTATTGCATAACAAAATAATATCTCCAACGTTTTTCCTCTCAAAATTGAACCGTTAACTGTTTTGTGAGGTAAGTCACATACTTACAAAGTTAGAAAGCTGAGTGGCAATGAGAACTCAAACTCACACAGTCGACGCTTCTACACTGAACAATAAATCTTTCTTATGCAACATTTTGTAACTCGTTATAATATGTTAAAAATTATCGTCAAATTTTAAAATAATAACTGTGAGAACAATATGTGTCTTGTCATTTCGACAGTCGGTTAAATAATGATTCAAAGTGGAAACGTTCGAAGTCAAGGTTTATATTTTTAGTATTAAGAAGAATTGCGTTAATTGATAACCAGCGTTGACTTCTATTGCCTGTACTGTATGTTATATGTTTTTTTCTAATTGTTTACTATTAAATATGCAAAATACTGCGCAGACAAAATGCTGCGAAAGAGAGATAAAAAAATACAGAATTTCCTTATCGATGATCCGTCTTGCGCGTTTACTTCCTTCGACGCATTTAAAGGACTGCGATATGCTGTCACGGAAGGATCCGCGGAAGGGCGAAACGTGTTTCTGGGACCGGGTTACCCACATAAGGATTCGAGACTGCCTACTTATTCCGATTGCATGCATCGTGCAGTCCGTTGCTCTTCGATGCCACGACGACGCCATGGCAGCTCGTCCGCTCTCTCGTTCGCCGCCCACAAACACGCAAATGAAGATATCCTCCGTGTTTACACACGCTGGCCGGCTGGTGGAGGCCAACGTCTCGTAAGTGTGTCGCTGGCTTTACGGCGAGCTGAAAAACGGTCGGCTTATCCTCGTCCGGCCTTGCCTCTCGCCACCTAGTTGCATCCGAGGGTTCGTCAACCCCATTACATTCTCGTCGTATCGGCTTTTCATCGTTGTCACGTCACGGAATCGCGATAAACTGCTGTGCGCGAAGAACCGAAGGATAAAACGTCAGGAGATCGCGTGCACCGTTGTAGTTTTTGATGGGGATCCTCGATACGTCGCATTGCTACGTGTCTAGTGTTTAATGAACCGCGATAGGCAAGAAGAAACACGAGGATGCTTGCAGAGCGTATCGATCCTGCTGCGCGTGAATTGGATTGATGACAATTAACACGCAGATACTTACTGTTTTAGAGATATATATAGTTAGATATATAGTTATATATAAAATTATAAAATTATGTAATTATAAATATAAATTATATTTCAAAGGACAATTATGTTTATATAACAAAGTTTAAGGTATTTTACGATGAAAAAACGGTTGAAGTATCTAAAAATTTAATTGTTACATACAGATCCTAAAATAATATTGTTAGGCTGTTAAAATAGACTGCTTAATTGGTTGCTAAAATATCAAACTTTGGCAGCATTCCTCATCATGCTTCAGTTTCTTACATAATTCTTTTGATAATCCAACAAATTATTTTCTTTCTGATATAGTATATGTATATAAATTTTAATACTTCAACAAAATTGTTCTTTTAGTATAAAATTTTTTAAACTTTTTTATATAATAAATATGACTGTCTTTTGTAAATATAATTTATATTTATATACATAATTTTATGATTTCTCATACGTCTCTCGCATATTTATATTTAATTACATATATCTCTAAAACACAATAAATATATGCTCGATAATTACTTGTTTATATATTATCAAGTAGAGGAGACTGGGGCTAATAGACTCATTTTTCAGTTTCAAATTTTTACAGACGAAATTAAGAGACTTATCGAAAAAATAAATTCTACACCAGTTACTACATACATTTAACTACCTAATAATATTTTAATATTAAAAGGAAACTGATAACTAATATGAAATAAATGCATTTTTCTAATGTATTCTGATTCAACTAGCCCCGGGACCGTAATTCGACTAAGATTATTAAAATAAAGATTAATATATTTTAAGCTACATCTTTGGCTACATATTAATAAAACTTTTATAAAAATATATTTTAAACACAAACATTCGCTTCGCAAGGCAAAATAATGCTTTTTTTTGCAAAATTTGTTTATTACGTGCAAAAACACGTCGAATGAGCCTAGTTTTCGAGATTGGACATGAGGGAACTAAACTTATACATTTACCACTAAGGAAAATCAAAGGAATAAAAATTTGAGTAAGTACTATAAGAGTCGTCATTAACCCTTTGGCCTACGAGTGAGACTCGTGGTTAGGAATTTGGTCCATAAACAATAATCACGAGTCAGACTCCTTACCACGAGTCTCACTTACCAAATTCCTTACCACGAGTCTCACTCGTGGTTGTAGGCCAAAGGGTTAAATGAGTCATATAGTTCCATGCTGTGGTTAGTCTATTATCTCCATCCGTTCATTTTTTAAAAACATTAACAATATACGATAACAAAGACACATAAATAAAAAAAATCTGTTGGACTTTATTAAGTAAGAACTACACTTACTATCTAAGCAGAAATCAAATATCTCAGACAATCAGTATACGATTATAAAACAAAAACTTTAAGAATAAAAATATTTACTTAGGTGTACGATTTTTTAAAATTGTGGCATAACTTCTATCATAGATGTGTTCGCAACAAGATGTTACAGCAAACTTAGCGGCAATCGCTGCTGTGTGCTCAGACACATTTATGCGTGTCTCGTGTGTTTTGTTTTTAATGTAGCCTCGATTATTCTACTTACCCCTATAGTCAACTGACCCCGGTCTCTTTTTGTTTTATTTTAATTAAGTGCTGAATTAAATGGTTGAATAATCAAAGTTTCACTGCTCTCATTCCGTCCGGTTTAGATCAGTAAGTGACTCGAGTAAAATGAAACTATGTCATGAACGTGGTTGACTCGTGCCGCAGAATAAGAGCGTGCGCGCTGCATTCTCATTCTATCGCCCGATTCCTTAGCATGAATGATCTCGTTCGTGTCTATATACGCATTCGTGCTGGTAGATTAGTAACGTACTGATCACGTCTGACTCGCGCGAATTTTTTGCCGGCTGATAACTTCGCGTTAAGTCACACGATTCACTGCAGACTTGACCTCCTTACGGATGAACTTTGTAACTAATAGTCCTCGTTAGAACGGTGTAAAAAGTTTAAACAAGAGACGCGGCATCATTAAACGTGTCAGTTGGAGACTCACAAGGCGTAACAAATTAGCGTGGAATCATAATCATCCGTAACGATGACTTAATTCACTAGGCTCGCGGCGATTGACCCGACGGATAAAGGTAACTGGTGCATTAATCTGTGCCGAAATGATATATTTGTGCGAAGAAAAAGAAAATATGACATATAATATATCATGATATATAAAAATCAGTTTCAGACAATTGTGTTTTGTTGAGATATGTTTGTTAATCATTTTTTTTATTACCGCACGTCTATTTGCTCGATAGTTTTGATTTTTTTCGTTAAATTTGATGGCTCATTGAAATTGTGTTTGCACCTCGTATGAATCAAGTGTTTGTTTCAACAGAATATATTTTCCGATTCGGAAAGAGGCGTGGCTGGAACAATGGACATGAAGATGATACCGGTCGTTATAAACGCCAGTATTTTGACAGGCTTAGATGCTCGTAAAACGCCGACGCGTTTATGTGATGGTTTAAGAAGCTATACAGGTAGAGAGGTACATTATTTCGCTTGTAAACATAGTAATGGTCATTCTATGGTCATTCTATAGAATTGCTGGGCCATGTTTCTGTGGCAATCCTAAAATAGTTATCATAGTATTGCTAATAGCTATTAGCCAATCAGCCATGCAACTGCGTACAGCTAAATTATAATTGCAAAAGATACTCGCGAATACAATCTAAATTGTATTTCTTTGTGTAAAAGAAGTACGAGATGTGTAGGTATAATGTACGTACACACACACACACATACGCTTACGCTGATATATATTTAAATTTATACATAGGAGAAAGTGAGATTAATTGTAAGGCTTTTGTAAATATAATGGCCTCTCTTAATATTTCCGCTATTAATTAATTTTAATGATTATTTATGTGGAATCATTTAGTAGTCCGCCATTTAACTAATTAGGGCTAATGTACTTAATACACAACAGCCAGCATTTATTATAACACATTTTTACTTTCAAGCATTTCGATTACGTTTTATCAGTAAGAAATGTGTATTCTTTGTAATACACATTTATTGCAAGAATAATCTTGTTATATTTTTTACAATATATCTGAAACTATCCTGCGATGACTATTGCTTTTTGTTTTATCGCATTATACAGACATCGCTGTGTCGACGACTTAGCTCGCCAGAATATCTACGTTTACGACGATCGATAACATCTTCGTGTCTATTGTTCTAACCACGTCTCTGATTACTTTTTTTTTTACATACCTACATGAAACACGACGTTGATCAGATGCAGATACTATCATATGATAATCCCTCTGGCTATAGCTCGAGGCGAAAATGTTTCCTGGAAACTTAGGTCGAACGTCTATTGAATTCTTGATGAATCAGCAGGAGTTATTCCAATCAATCCTAATGATGAATGTTCCATGTTCCTTCGATAATTTTTTTCACAGCTTATTTTTATTTATTCAAATATTTTTTATTGCTTCAAAGCAAGAAATATTTAAAATATAATTCGATCGAACCTCTTTTCTAAGAGAGAATCTCTTCTCAGGATTCACCATGATACTATAAGTATCATATGTTAATAGTGTATCCGTTGCACAGATCATTATACATGTATATCCGTCGGATCCCGACGTCTATTAATTGTATGTGTGACGTGCTTAGCTTTTGTCTTTCTGTCTACGTTATTTTAAGCTCTTTCTGAAGAAAATTTATGCGCAGTCGTTTCTTCTCTAGAGAGTGCTAGACCGTTCGTAGATTCACATCGCGTTCGGCCGGTGTTTCAAAGAGAGGCAGCCGAAGTAGGAGCTAGTTTACGAGGCAAAATCTTGGAAAAGGATATGTATTTTTCGTATCACCGTCCCTTGTCCCGCGTTCACGCTGCGTTTATGTCGTCGTGTTTAACAAGCACACTACGATTTTGCACAATGTCCGATCTAACACATATTCGCGGGACAACGCGAAACTCGTCGTTTATTATCCTGGCACGAAGTGGCGAATTAATTTGCCAAGAATTTGTTCGCCGGCATTTCCGTAACTAAATATTTTATAGGCGTATATTCATCTTTCTGCTGTAGGCTTGGAGGATAAGGATTTATACTGTCGTGAGACGTAGGAATGGAATAAAGTATGAATTATGATAGCCGCATGCTTAATATAGGTACATTTTTTGATTATTCTTACATATAAAGCACTTTTTTATTTATAGAATGAATACACATTTTTACATTTAGACATTATATTCATTATATATTTTTATATAATACATTAATAATTTATTTCAACAATTTATTTATTAAATTTTATTTACTTAAATAATTAAACCATACATTTTACTAAAAATTAATTAAATTATACTTATATATTTAATACGTTACATTTGTAATTTATTTCATTAAATTTTATTTATCTAAATAACTAAAACTGAAAAATTTTTATTGAAAATCAATTACATAATTGAAATTATAAAAATTCTATTTTTTAAGTGAATGTAACAAATCATTACTGTTCTGCAATATGTAAAACATATTCTGGGTTCGCTCATGACGCTCTTTTTTCACTTCTTTCCGCCAGCGGTTACGGCGGTATCGTACATTAAATGTGTATCGCGAACACGACGAGTTCCAATCGTCGATCATCTGCCCTCGATCGATCTGTTCACCAATGTTCTCGCATTTTGTATCCTGTCGCGAGAAGAAAGTGGAGGCGTTCTACGACACGTGGTGACTACAGTCGCACGAAATACGCCGGTACGACCCTCGTTCCTCAAAGTGTCGTCGCCATGAAATTAACATATAGAGTCCTCGGATTCGCGTAGATGTATGTATATTCCTTAACGACCCTGAGCATTACATGATTTTTGCTATTAACTAGCGTTACGAGGCTTCTGGTCGAAATATTATCAAGTAATATTTTTAATATCTTCGACAAATTAGATATTTTAAAATAGCGAAAAATTTCGGTAGTATATTTATATATATATATTTTATTAACCTTCCATTTAATAATAATTAACAATGTGGATTCTAACACAGAAAGAATAAATTTGTTGAACTATTCAAAAATTTTAGTAGATACAAATTTGAAAATAATTTTGTCAGATCATCAAAATAATTATGTAGAACACTCAAGCTAGTTGTCAAAATGTCAAAATTTTTGCAGCATTACTCGTATTTGAGTTTTCGACATAATTATTTTAGGCCAAAAAATGAAATGATTTTCAGATCTGTATCTCTACTTAAAGTTTTAGATACTTCAGCAAAATCATTTTTTCCGTGAATGTACGTTTTCTCGATGTGACCTATTCGGTATGGCCGACAATGTTTCGCGTATGAAAACTAGATAATCGTGATTGATTCGTGGGGGAGAAAAAGCGCGATAGTTTCCTAGTGCCTCGTCGACTGGAATCCCACGATGAGATCGGCCGCGTTTCACGCACACGTATACGCACTATTCAAGCGAATCTTTGCCCGCACGCTCTCGCTATTATGTTATGCAACCGGCGGAACGCGGAGCCTTGAGAAACAGGCTGAGATAGAGGAGGACGCAGATGCAAATTATGGCCGGGAGGATGTGGTCTAATGGGAAAATGTTTTCTGTGTTGCAGGTAAGGAGGACTCTTGCTCTCGTCTCTCGCTATCACCACGTTGATTCCCCACGACGACGATGCGCCCGAAAGTACCAGCGCAATCGAAGCGCACCGGTCGTGTTCAACCCTTTGCGGTAAGATTTATGCTCGGCCAAAAGTCGCAGTGCATCTTACATTCATATTGCAGATATTAGAAGTAGCTAGAAAAATCCTGCGAGGTATACCTAAAAAGCAGTTGCATAAAATACTGCATGAAACTAAATTGTAAGTAACAAAAATTACAAATTTTTTTACAATTTGTCGGGTTGAAAAAAGATTTGATTATGAAGTAATTTTAGATCAGACGTAATTAGGTATAATTTTATATAAAAAAGACTTAGATAATGTTTTATGATAAGATTAATTTCGTATTTAGAAAATTAATAAAAGTCGTATAACTAGATTAGGGAAACATTTGGATACGAAAAATTTAATATAATATTTAGAGAGTCTAATTTTTAGGATATGTTATATAAACTACGAAAAATATTATACAGCAAATTCTGAAAAGATTCATTTTCATGCAGATTTCATAAAATATTTCTCGGATTATGTTACTATTTGTTAGAAACACAAATCCTTAGCTCAAAAAGATGCTTCAAATTTAGAGGTAAATTTTCCTTGCTTGTTGAAATTGTTGCCATTCTTGATCTCGTAAACTCGAGGCTCATTTAATTGCAGACGTACACATCGATTATGCGCAATGTCGATGTTAATGAGTGCGTTAGTTTGCGAACAGGGATTGTGACATCAATTACGACCTTGCCCTAATGATCAACGATACACGTCGTTGCGCACATTCGATGTCAGTTTTCAATAAACACGCACTTGTAATCTTACCCTCGCACGTGTTACCGCAATTAGGTTACAACCAAAGACGTGGCCAAAGACGGAGTTAACGATTCTTGAGTAGATATGCTTTAGTTAGCTGAGACGTCGAGTTTATCGATATTTATGTAATATTAAACTAAAAAATGTTTAATAATAATCAAGCCTATAGAAAGATGATAATTATTGATGAAATAATTTTAATCAATATTCGGTTAATATAAAAAAATTAGTATTATTGGATCAATTAATTGAAAAATAAAGTTATTTATGGTTTAAACAAATATTTTAATTAGAACTACATATTTCACTCATCATTGGGTAGCTATTACCAGATTGTTTTTTAGCGCGATTAATCAAATTCCAGTCTAATCTCAATTTCAATCTGTAGTCTAGTGTGGGTTTAAAACTTACGATATAAAACACATATCTGCAGAACACGAGCTAATAGTAACATTGCATCAATATTATAATTTCCTGTTCAATATAAGTGTTACGTACAACATAACATGTATTATATTACATTTATATTGTCGAGTGGAAAATTATTATATTGATGTAATATAAGTTATTTATGTTCCACAGGTAATATAATATATCAAAGTCTGGAAGAACACTGAGAAAAATTTCTGATTGAAAATGAACGAATCAGAATTCTAGTTATCTCAACTACAATTTAATAGATTCAATACAAAAATTTTGGTTTGTCCATTTTCAACCAGAATTCCAATGAATATAACCATGATCTTTTTTCCAGTGAACTTTCATTTTTTTCCTAATATTACATTTTAAATGATACTTATCTAAAAAAAAAAAAAGATAAAATTGATACTAGGAAGATCTGAATGATGAATACGTTTATTAATAAATTAATATTAATATTCGCAAATAAGTGTTTTATTGTAGGCATCACTACTACAATATCGAACGAATCAAGAAAGAGAAAATAGGTAGGGGACAGAAAGTCGATCGAGGTTTACGTAGATCGGTTATTGAGTATCGACATAGAAAGTAATGTAACCGTAGCGTAACATGGTCCCAGGTGGCGATAATTATATCGTTTCCAAACTAGTCGCATGCCTACACCGCGGCCGGAATGCCATGACGCCTCTGGCGAACGAGGCCAGGATTTGCTCTCGATTGCTGCGCGCTGTTTTCAGCTCTCTCTACTCCAGTCCTACTCTAGTTCTCTTTATCGAGCGTATGGAGTTGCAAGGTTGCAGGACCGGCTATCGAATGACAACACGACTATTTTTTTCTTCGTCACTCCGAAAATGGTTGTGTATATCGAAGAAGATGCGGTTCGAGATATAGAAAATCAATTTAATACTAATTAATTTGATACTGAAAGGTAGTGATTAATTACTTATTTTGAGTATTAAGAACGTTGTTCAGTGCTTATTAAATAATTAATCACTACTTTCCAATGTTAAATTTCTAAGTGAAACCAAGATATGTGACGAGTCATAAATCGATGTGTATTTTATGTTATTTATTATCTAGACATTATTTTATTAATAAGTATATTAACAGATAAGCATATTTAAAGTGTAGAGATATGTTAGAAGAGAAAATATTTTTTTCAATTTTCGATATATTATTTTATATAGTAAAATATTTTTTAAATACAATACTTTCTAATATCTTTTTAAAATTCTCTATGTATTGTTCATCATGGATTTATTGGCTAAAACGATATGATCAAATTTTGTCTGTTAAAACGGATTCGTGTAAGCCTAGGTTATTCATTGCAATTTTATTTTGCGATAAACTTATATAGATCGTAGGGTAACTCCGGTAAATACGCCGCACCTATTAAAAACTTAATTTATTAAGTATTACTTGCTATGTTTATAGTAAACGAACTATATCAGTAAAAAAAGTTTGTACTGATGTCTACTATTATATGAAAAAAATATTAGAGAAATCCGAAGTATTTATTTTTCATATTAAAAAATAAACTTTTTGAAACAATTGCATTTTTGCCGCATATCTCATAGGGGTGGGATACATGGCTACTCGCAGGGGGAGGGGGGGATATGTACGGCTCATGAAAAATTTTCAAATAATGCATATAAATAAGACGTATAATGATATAATAACTTATAAAATATGTTTATAAAGTTTTATTAAGGAATGAGAATAGTAAATATGTATATGAAGTAATAAATAATAATTATAATCTTCCTACATATATTACAAGTATTATGACATGAGGTACGTATTTCATATAATGCGTTTATTGCATTTAGTGCACTGAATTCAATCTGCGCACTTCGTATGCCTTGGGCATAAATCCCGCTCGCTAAAAAAGCTGTATATCGCCAGCAAGTTGGGATATACAAGACAATAAACTAAACAAAGAATACGAAAGCAAAGCTCTTGTATTTTGCTACACAACATGCTTTACTATTCATTCCACTACACGTATGTATCACGAAATAACCACTAAGTCTTTTACACGCCCTGCAGTAATCATTTTATGTAGATTATAATTTATGATGGCGTTACTTATTACAGTGACAAATCGATTCAACTCACAATAAATTCATTAATATTAACAGTAAGAAGCTGAAATTATAACACACACACACACACACACACAATACTAATATAACATAAAGACATATAACAGTAATTACGGGAAAATTACCCCCATTCCTTCTATTTTTTCTGACTTCTGCGGCGTATTTGCCGAAGTTACCCTATACACAAATTATAAATATCTCATAATATTTATATTCTTTAGTTCCTCTTATATAGTATTTATGCATCCACATATAGGTGGTACAAATTGATAATAATATATATTGCGTTATAAGTAATTTATAATAAGTAACGGTTTAGAAAAATCCACAAGGAGCACGATATTAAAAAGCAGCATAAAACCAGGAGAGACGTTTAGTGAAATCGTACGTACGCACGCCACACGTACTCTCGACATAGCGATTAAAAGATAGTTCGATATGTGGGCAAATGGTACGCGTGGGAGTCATGAAAAATTACGCGGCATCTTGCGGCGTGGCCGCGTAGTCGCCACGGAAAGTTTAATGGAAAAGTCGGGAGATGCGTATGCAGATAGCGGCTTATTTATTAAACTTTACGAGATTGCACGCGCCCGTTTTTCTCGGCACCGACTCGGAGAAGATGAAATGTGGCCGATGGCAAAACGCATTTCACACCGTGCGTGTTGGAAGCACCGCCGTATGCGTATGTATTCGTATATATTAAACCCGTTTTGTACAATTCAAAACTTAAAGATGTACACTGAAAAAAATGCATGTAATTTTACATGGAAATTACATGTTTACGACTGGAAAATTATTTAAATTACATAAATATGATTGGAAATTTACTGGAAATTATAAATTTCTAATCATATTTAGGTAATTTTCCGGTCATAGATATGTAATTTCTTTGTAAATTTACATGCATTTTTTTCAGTGTAGGTATTACACGTATTTTTTTATAACTAAATGAAAAAATTATGAAGGAATTACAGATTTTTTAAATATTGTATTTGAAAATATAATACAAAAAGTTCGGCGATTTTGACATTTGATTAAATTATTTCAATAACTTTTAAAAGAGGCCAAGTTTTGATTAATTAAAAAAAATGAGCATGGATGAAATCTCATCTGATATTAAAATTGACATGAAGATTATTGATTAAATAATTACTTGATTAATTAAATTGAATTTGTTACGTGCATCTAGCTCGCGGTTCTGCGTGTTTAAAATAGAATTTTTCTAATTTCATAAAAATAACTTATTTGTTACAACAATACTCAAAAAACAAAGTTTCCAGAAAATGCATTTTAACTTTTTGAACATAGAAAAAAAGATTTTCTCTGCCGCAGCTAATCTTGGTTTGTTATAATATATTTGCTGCCGTAACTTTAAATTTATAAACTACAGCGAAATGGTTTGCTGTTGTTGCTATAATATAGATATCATAGCTAAGACATTAGCTATGATACCTATATTTTAGCTGTCCATATTTTACACCTGCCATTTAGTTACCACATGTAGTTTTTAGTTACGACAGCTACTTTCTTTTTTCCGTGAATCATAAAAATTTTGTTAGGTATATGAATTTTGAACTGCAATTGGTGTTAGTATTAATTGTAAAGAAATGAAATCCTGTTCTTTTACAATATGTTTTTTTTAAGTATCCGTTCTCTCTCTCTCTCTCTCTCTCTTTTTCTTCAATCAACTAAAAAATTACAATTTTTGATGTTGTAGCAAATGAGCGATATACATAAAATTGAAAAGAAATATAAAAGTAACGTATAAATCATTCATTACTCACATACGCGGCACATAAAATTCTGAATAGCGTATTGTCGCGAATTACGGGTCGTGCGAAGCGAGCTTTACGCACCGCGTGTATGCGGCTAAGCCGCCGCACACGCATGCATCCGCGGCCGATTGCATTATGTAACGAGATCCGTATACGCTCACCTGCTGGCCCGTGCTTTACGAGACGCGTTAGTCACGCGTTATTCCTATTAACTGTACACGTCGACGTAACAACAATACCGCAACGCGTCGCATACCACAGCGAGACGTCGCGGCTCTTGGAATCGTTTATGCGATTGCGATTATATTGTCGTGGAAGATGAACGCACAAGGACCGCGCGCGTACGCCAGACGAGAATATTCCGTCGTTTAATAGCGTCGCCGTATTCAATTTTCACGGGAGATCGATGGAAATCTTAATAGCGCCTCTCGCATTGGCATTCCTATTAATTATTCAATATGTTAATGTTGGTGCCTGTTCCGTACGATTGTAAGAATCGGGTACACGCGATCGCAATTGATATACAGCGTATAAGATGAAAAGTGCGCTGCTCGGAACGACAAGGTGATGCATTGGTGCCATTGATGGCGATTAATGTATCGCATTCATGTTGCGTCGTGCATGTTAAAATTTTAATGCTACTTTGTTCGGGATTAATATTATCATTATTCACAATCAGATGTACATTCTTTTATACAGTATACTTCTGGTATCTGGAGAGATCTGATATTACAAGTCTTATTCAGCACAAATATTATTCAAATGAGATTATCGTAAAATAAGATATGCGAGACGAATACGTTACTTAAAAAAATTAATCAGATAAGTAAAGAAGAGCCAAATGCAATGTTTCGCAACAAGTTCTTCGCAATTGTTTTAATATGTTTATTTATAGCAGCAACCTTTACAAAACGGAAAAGTTATTATAGCACTAAAACAGTGTGATATTTTGAAGCAAGGAATACAATGAAATAATGAATTATAACAATCTTACTCAAAGAAAAGCTGCAAGATTTTAAAAATAGATCTCATCCTCTTAAAGGTTAAATTAATGATCAGTTTAATTTGTGATATTATCTCAACTTTAGTTCGTGATTATGTTTCAAGTCCGACAATAATCGATGTGCAGTTTATATAATTGAAAGATGCACTTCAAAAATTTACATAAAAATAATATTGAGCATCAGGATTTAGATTCGATCATATTTAACGCTTTTTTACTTATCTGTTCATATAGCTAATCTAGTGTAATTTCTTTTTAAAAAATTAAATTCTCATGTCTTAAAATTAAAAATGCTCACATTATTAAAAAATTAAATTTTCATACTTTTTGTCATATTTCTAATTTTCGTTAAATTGCTCCTGCAATCTCACGCTAGATTATTTTTGTGTTCATTTCTACTAATATAGATAAATTTTAATTCTGTTTGCTCTTTATTTTTTACTAATTCTTAGAAAAGGATAAAAATGAGTTAAACCAAGATTAATGTTACTTTAACTGGTAGAAATAAATATTTGTCAATTAAAAAATTTCTTGACATATCTGCAACTTTTTTTCTACTGTTTCTGAATGCTAGTAATGTTCCATGCCGTCAAGAACATTGACAGCATCCGATCATTGACGAATGTCATGCATCATTATCCACCGTGGAGATACCATAGGTAAGTCGAGTCTGAATAGCGCATATCACGACGGATAACGACGTCAATGTCGACTTGCGAGTACGAAGGACGACGTCTCTGGTCAGGGCTGCGTGGCGTTACATAGGAAACATGTTAATCCCTCGTGTGCACCATGTGTATACATATACGCTCATACATACGCATTCGCATACATACGGTCGTTCGCAAGGTGGCCAATCGGTTCGAGTGCCAAGAAATTGCGGACCGAGTATTTTATCGCTTCGAAGGCGCGTAAATCTCTGGTAACAATGCGGGAGTGAAGAAGCGGAATAACGAAGGGTTGAGGTCGAACCGAGTTAATACACATCTTAGATATTGCGTTCTTAAGCTCTTCAATTTTTCATAAAACTTAGAAAAGTAAAATAAAACCAGTTAAATTATTAAGTTACTAAACTAAAAAAATTAATCAGGAAGAAGAATGTTTAGCCTGATTTTGAAAATAATGTTCTTGTAGAATGTAGAATATATACTGTTAGAAATGTTCTTAAATTTCATTAACTTTTAAGTTACATAATTGAATTTAATTTGAATTTAATTTCATGACATTTTACATTCAATTTAATGTATTTATGACTAAAAAGTATATTTACATGTACATAAAATTTACAAGTATATGTACATGTACATAAAATTTAATGCATTTTTCATGAAAATTTATGAAATTCAATGTACTTTTCATAAAATTTTATTAAAAGTACATTAAATTTCATAAATTTAATGTACACGTTCATTACATTTAAGTAACTACTGTAACTTAATTTTCAGTTAAATCATTCATTACTTTTAATTTCGTTCATAACCACCAGCTTTATTTACATGTAAAGGAAGCTCCTGGTTACATTTCTAACAGTGTATGTACGATTGTGCTATATAGTACAGAGTGTTTAAAAAACCATTCAATGTTTCTGATTTTCGAGGGCTTTAGTTATTGATTGTATAATTCAATTATGCACGAAAAATATTAGCATTATTTTTGAATGTGACTAAATCTATGTGGTTATTTTCCTGGCGAAATAAATAATAGAATATAAGGCGAGAGTAATAGAAACGTAAATGAAATTTTCAGGCGAAAATTAAGACGAAACGTAAAAGAGCTGTTTAACACTTTTATGTTTCCTTATCTCAATTTTCTTCTGGTTTGTTTACGCTTTTATTACTTTCTCCTTACACTCGACTTTTATTTTTCGATTTTTATTTTCGACGAGTATATTACACTGGTTGTGCTGTATAACTATCATTTTAGCATTTTGCAAACGTATCACATACTTTTTTTTTAAATCACTCCACTCGGATTTTCGACGGGGTATAATATAAAATGATAATATAAAAACTCTGATTACCGGGCAACGAGCGAAGTGATGTATTTTTCGCCGTGTATAAAACTTAATTACGGATGCGGTCGTAATGAGGGGTTTTGTCTCTCTCGCGAGGCAAGGCCCAGGATCCTCTTCCGAGGATGAAAAAAGAGGGAAAAAGGAGTCTTGTTATCTTGATGGGAGGCCAATAAACGGATGGCAGCATCCCATGCAACACAATAAGCTGACAGCGGCTCTCGCGACTCAAAGACCCCGGTCATTTCGTATACGGACTTTAATAAGAGACCTTTTCGATCTATTCGACGTTGCTTGTGCTATTACAATTGTAAAAATATTTTCCGCTTAGATCATGATTCAAACGTTACTGAACAATAAACCGTTATAGTTCAAACTCGTGTGATGCTCATCTCACGCAACATCTTAATTCACGTTGTTCTATGTTCAGCTTGGAGTTCCGCTTTTCATATTAAGAATTTTATATTAACAATTTTTAGGATTCTTTTTAAATTGGCTATTTTAGATTTTTATTTGCATTTTTATAAAATATTTAATATTTTTTTTTTTCACAGAAGTGGATCGTGGATTAAGTAATTTTAAAAATCAGGAAACGTGAAATGAATAATTGAGATGAAGAATAGGTATTTCCCATTAACAACAAATTTTAAAAAATTAATGATATTTTGTTTAAATTTCTTCAGGGTGGTTTTTTATTATTCTAAAAGATTTGAAAGAATAATTTCTTACATTTTATTTTTTAATTAAAGACGAAAATTTTATATGATTATATGTCCAAATTTAGTTTCAAACACACGGGGTGTCAAAGGAAAATTTCGTGTTGAAGAAAAACTTTGTTTTTCCGAAAATTCGAAAATCACTTAGGTTATTTTATAAAAAATTTGTTTAAAGTTTCAAAATAATTAAAATAATTCGAATGATTTTCGAAAATTTTGGAAAAATGCAATTTTTTTCAACTTTGACACTCATTTTTTTTTAAATCAAGCTATTTTAGCCTTGAATTAATATAAGGAATCACCCCTTAAAATTTTTTAGAATACTTCAGGATCATTCTGTACACTGTTAGAAATGTTCTTAAATTTCATTAATTTTTAAGTTACATAATTGAATTTAATTTGAATTTAATTTCATGACATTACATTAAATTTAATGTATTTTTCATGAAAATCTATGAAATTTAATGGACACGTTCATTACATTTAAGTAACTATTGTAACTTAATTTTCAGTTAAATCATTCATTACTTTTAATTTCGTTCATAACCACCAGCTTCATTTACATGTAAAGAAAACTCGTGATTACATTTCTAACAGTGTATATTGAGAACAATAGTTACGTAAACTGTAAAGTATCCAATCTATCCATGCCATAACATATTAATAATGTTTTCTCTTGCATGCGTGTACGTTACTAGTATGTTACTCGCGAATCAAATTGAACCAAATCGACAGATACGAGAGTAAATTTAATGTGATATGGACTCTTACGCTTTCTTATGCAGTAAACATCTTAACGGTTGTAACGTAATGCGTTATGCATGCGTTCTGCGTACATATAATAGAAAAATGCACATGCGTTACCTACTTATCTATTTGTTTGAAGGGAGACATGCTAACGGCCGATCGTTACCTCATCGTTAGGTTTGCCCTTGAATATCCGAACGAGATAATTAATCCTGTCGTGAATGATAAATGGCATACTTAACCTCGGGACACCTTGTTAGAGAAAGTGCTGATGCTGATAACGAAGACAGTATTTGAAATTAATCGAAGTAGGCGATTACTTCTTCGTATCATTGCACATAATCGTCAAATCTAATTAGAATTATTTATCTGATCTTTCGGGGGCTTGAAAATTTTCCTATTCTTGATATAGTGGAAACTTAGTCATCTGACGTTGAATTCTCTTTAGAAATTTTTGGATCTATATTTTTACTGGAAATTATTGTAAGGTAATTGAAATAAATTTTATTTTAAAGTAATTAAAATAAATTAATTAGAGAACTACTTTAGAAGAAAATAATTAAAATAGAAATTAAAAAATAATCTGATTACTTTAATTTATAGTAAGGAGGTTAATTTGCTCGCAAAAGTAGCTTAAGTAATTAAAATATTTTTTTTTAATTTATTCATAATATGGAGATTTAATAAAGTCAACTGATATTGAATTATCTTTTGGAAAGTCTTGGATTACGTTTGATTTATATTTTTACTAGAAGTCTAATTACTTTATTTTAAAATGAAAACATGCAAGATTTTCTTTTCCAAAGAAAATTCAACGTCAATAACATAATTAGAATATTTTCCAATAAAAATATAGATGAAATGTAACCCAAGACATTCCTAAAAAGATAAAATTTAATGTCACTTGATTTTAAGTCTTCATTATACTGATATTAATTTGACTGAATTAGCTGTATATATACTCAAGCAAATTAAATAAAATAAATATACATAAATTTTTAAGTATACGCAATACTCTGAAATCGTTCAACATAAATGAGTGATGAAGGCTATATTTGATCAAGGCAGGTCTTCGGACCTAATAATATTTTTATATGATTTTTTACACTTTGCAATTCACTCTGAAATCGATATCTGCAGAACGCAAAATTGCCTCCGTTCTCGCAGTCAGTCGGCTTCGATTTATCATGTCGTGTCGTAAGATCGTCGCAAGATCGTCGTAAGATAGCCGGTCGCAACCACGCGATGGTGCATAATGACCGCGGATTACGGCGATTGAAATTAGAAGCCGTTCCCCAAGGCGATCCTCAATCGGCGAGAGAGCGCTTATTCGAAATCAGCGCGAAACGGGAGCGCAATCCCACGACGGAGGATGACGCGGCTGCCCTGAGGGGCCCGACGGCGCCCCGCGTCGCGAATGATGCAAAGTGAACCCTGATCGATTTTTGCATCAATAATGCACGGAATATAGCCGTGGAAACTCGGGACACTCGCGGATTGTATATCTACGCACTGTCATTAGCTTAAATCGAATCATCGTTCGCGTGACCGCGACTTTCTCACGCTCGTTATATGCTGTGTGTCTGCGTACGTACGTTCGCGTATTACGTATTACGTGCATATATGTTAAAGGTGGTCCAGGTGCCGCACGCGAATAAATCGCTTACTTAGCGGAGGTGTGTGTTGCGACGTTAAGCGAATCGCGATACGCTTCGATACGGATCGATGCGGGCGTTCCATTCACGATTGTGCGAAAATTACCCCCTGTCTTGTGTACCTTATTATTTAATTCTATTTCTCGCTGTTTACTCTTTCTCCCACGCGTTTACGATTTCTATTTCATCGATTGTGCTTCTCTCCGATCATTATTGAATTATGCAACGGCGAATGAAATGTGTCTTGGGAACTTTCTAAAGCATTTCTTCCTCCCCCTTTTTAGCTTTTAATTCTTTTATTAAACTCCTTAATTGTCTCTTTGAGAAATCTTTATAATTATCTATACAATTGACCACTTCTTAGATATTATACAATTTTAATTGTTTCAATAAAAAAAAATGAATTCTGCAGCTGAATTTAATATATTTTAGCACGTAAAATAGATACATTATAGATTATAAAATTAATCTATTGATAGTATTTTTTTCTCTTTAATATTTTAGATTTTTTTCTCTTTCTAGCTTTTAATTTTTACAATATAATAATTAAACGGCTTCATCCACGTACACAGGCTGAGTTTTGTGCAGGATCATACATTAATCCATATTTATTATAATATATAAAACCAAACGTTTCGGTCTGTCATCAGACCATTTTCAATAGTATTACATAGAATTGTTAAAAATTTCTCAATAATTTTGAATATTTACAGATCGAAATCATTCTCGTTGTCATTATATATATCGCTGTCCAATAATTAAATTATAATTTTCGAAATATCATATATAACATTCGTCAACTGCATAAAACCATGGAAAACATAGTATGTCCTATCTGTTAAAATAATTTTCATCCTCTGCACTCCATGAAAACAAGTCTGCTCTAAATTATAAGTGAAGTTAATAATTATATCACTAGATTATCACTAATGATAATATAATTATTAACTTCACTTATAATTTAGAGCAGACTTGTTTTCATGGAGTGCAGAGGATGAAAATTATTTTAACAGATAGGACATACTATGTTTTCCATGGTTTTATGCAGTTGACGAATGTTATATATGATATTTCGAAAATATAATTTAATTATTGGACAGCGATATATATAATGACAACGAGAATGATTTCGATCTGTAAATATTCAAAATTATTGAGAAATTTTTAACAATTCTATGTAATACTATTGAAAATGGTCTGATGACAGACCGAAACGTTTGGTTTTATATATTATAATAAATATGGATTAATGTTTGATCCTGCACAAAACTTAGCCTGTGTACGTGGATGAAGCCGTTTAATTATTATATTGTTTGTATTGATCCACGGTTAATAAGTATTCTTGTTTTAATTTTTATATTAAGTTTGATCTTAATTATCTCTTTAAGAGATCTTTGCAGCTAGTTATATCAAGGGGGTAAACACTAGCTGAAATATTGTCCCACAGATTACATGATTTCATCTGATTACAAATAATTGTTTTCACTACTATGAAGTAATTTGGTAAAATATACGATTTTATTTAATATTATACAACGATTTCTCGTGGTTGCAGCATATATAATTATTGGATTATACATAGAGATTTTATATAAATTTTATAATGATTTCGAGGATTCTGTCCCACGATTACATTAAGTGGTTACCCTCTCGAGTTATATACTTTGCTTTAATGGAAGAAGTTGAGTTCTGCAACTGATTTTGGTATAATTAACACATAGTAGATAATAAATTACACACATATTTTAAAATTATTTTATTGATAATTATTTTCTTCTCCAATGATTTAGAACATATGTTATGCCATACTTTACGTGATGCTATATTTATGCAAACTTATCGTGCTTTTATTATACTCTTTTTCTCTGCATTCTCGCCCGAGAGCGGAACGCTTTTCTGTCATCCCGCAGATCGTTCGCCATTACGGGAAACGTCCGATAAGCGAACAGCGAAAGTCGTTCTCGAGGAATGGTACTCTCGCTCTCGGCGACCCAGAGCCCCGATGCGGCAATTCATACTTTCGAAGTGGAGTGAGCCGTGCAAAACTTGTCGCGTGAATCGCGCCCGTTGCATTCGAAACAGGCAGTTTCTGCATCGCGCAGTGGCATGCAAAAGCTGCTAAAGCTAAATCGCTGTAAACCTTGATCTCTATTTCTCTCTCTTTTCCTCGTTCTTTATTATCCCTGTCATTTCGATCTCGGCCACTCTTTCGCATATTTTCGTCTTCGTTGGTGAACGGATTAACCAATCCTTCTCTCTCTCTTTCAGCTGCACCGGTTGGCAAGTGGAGCATTTATAAAATAAATGGCGGCAAATCTTGCCTGCTCCGCATGCTATTGAGCTTTAGGAGTCGCCGTAAACCTTTTAACTACCCTCTTTCTAGCATCATCTTCACGCGCTATTGATCTACGATAAAATCCGCTTCCATCTACCAATCGTCCCTATACGAGCAGTCTAAGTGCAGCATTAACGAAGGCGCGCAGGAATGCACTTGCTCATACCGTAATATTTGCATTCTAAGATAAGGGTTAAGTTGAAGGAATAAATTGAGTAGCTTTTCTCCGGAAGACTAGTTTTAATCTTTAATTATTACGCCGCAAAATAAAAGTCATTAGTTTCGTACATTTCTGTTTAGTAATCTCATTTTATTATTAGATGGGAGTCATTAGTTTTATATTTTTTTATTTTTAATCTCATTTTTATTAATAGTTTTACTGAATAATTATTATCGAGCATTTTAAGATGAATACGGAAAACTATCTGAAATAAGGCTTGCAAGAATATATCAAATACAATAATAAAAAACTAGCCCATCAGAGCCGACATCGGTTAATCGGATGCACAATTTATTTGCTTGTAAAAACAAATTATATCATAAAAAATATACGTTTCGACCCTTATGTCTGGGTCCTTATCAATATACATTCAAAATTTAAATTTGAATGTATATTGATAAGGACCCAAACATAAGGGTCGAAACGTATATTTTTTATGATATAATTTGTTAAATTTACAAGTAAATAAATTGTGCATCCGATTAACCGATGTAGGCTCTGATGGGCTAGCTTTTTATTATTATATGAATGCGGAAAGTCATCGCTTTGGTATTTGAGAAGTCTTAAGAATAGGTATATATGTCACATCTTAAAACATTACCAAAAATATATAAATTTCATAGATTGTTTTATTTGTTTATAAAAGCACAATTCTCTTATTATTTTAAAAGTTACTTAATTTTTTGTTTGCTTTGATTCTTATATAAATTCATGCAAGAACTGACTATGAATCTGTTTAATATGTGATAGCATTTTTCTGTTTTAATCAGCATCGTCGTTTCATAAAATTATAAAACGTAATTCTGTAAATCTGCGGGCGTTCCTTAGGCGAGTTTTTATTGATTTTTATCAGAACGAGAGCCGAGTCGTAAAAGCCTCTTGATATCGAGGTCATTCGTTTAATTAGATCACCATATTACAAAATGTACGTATGTGTGCATGTCTTTATCACGTTGCACTTATGATTATCGGATTTTTAGATTACGCACGTCGTCACTTTGTCGGTGTTCGACGTGCTTCTCGGCGCGAATCCTTGTACCAGGGTGGGTCTCCTCACAATTGCTTGCGAAACGGGCCCATCCGGCGTTTACATAAGCCTCCCTGATGCACGATCAATCTCTGATCGATCGATTGTTTTCCAGCGAACTAGTGAGCAAGCGATCGATCAATCAACAGCGCGGCGCGGCGACTGGGCGTTCTCGAAATCGCGGGGACCATTATCATACCGCGGCGGTCACTCTGATGTAATTATGATCCGCAGAGCAGCGGCCATTGTCGATCGTTCTGCAAGGAGCCGTCTGGTATTTTAATTATCAATCGGGCCAATCCGGTGAACGTGAGCGCACGCGAATCGGCGGGGAGCCGCCCGAGTCGTAATTAAATTTGAACATTTCTAATCGATACGATATTGAAGGATCTCTGGTAAAAATCTTTTTCGGAATTTTTCGTTCAAAATTTTTTCGCATTTTTTATACTAAAAAATTCTTGGAGAAAAGTGTTTCAATAAAAATTCTGAAAACAATTTTTACCAGGAAAATCATGGAAAGGAACATTCGCGAGAATCTATAGCATGCACTGAGAAAAATTTCCAGACTTTATCCGTTCAAAATGTACACTGAGAAAAATGTCCGTTCAAAAAGTAACAAACAGATATTTCCGATGATTTTGATCAGATTTATAACACTCTAAATTTCTTGCAGTGAAATCTCACTTCAAGAGAGTGAAAATGCAACCACCCTTGAAAAAAGTGGAAATATTTCACTTCTTGAAAAAAAAGTGACGATCTTCACTCTTTTTGGAGTGAAATCTTACTTTTTTGGAATGAGATTTCACTTTTTTGAAATGAAAATTCACTCTAAAAAGAGTGAAGATCGTCACTCTTTTTTCAAGAAGTGAAATATTTTCACTTTTTTTCAAGGGTGGTTGCATTTTCACTTTCTTGGAGTGAGATTTCACTGTAGGAAATTTAGAGTGAAGACTATCCGATCAAATTTTAGGACTATTCGATTAAAATCAATCGGAAATATTGTTTGTTACTTTTTGAACGGATAAAGCCTGGAAATTTTTCTCAGTGTAACAAACGGATATTTCCGATAGATCGTATTTATAGGACTGTCCGATAAAATATTAAAAAAATTTGTCTGATAGTGCTAAAATTTCATCGGACAGTCCTATAAATACGATAAAAATCTATCGGAAATATCCGTTTGTTACATTTTGAACGGATAAAGTCTGAAAATTTTTGTCAGTGTGTCTACAGCGTATCTATAGCTTTGTGTATATTATAAAACAATAACGACGTGCGAACTTTACGATCCGATAACGGAATCTTAATTCGCCTATCGGCGAACCGTAACAGCCGCCCACGCATCGTCTCGCGACGAAAGGGAGGCTGGAATGATTCGCGTGCATCAGATGATGCATTGAAACATCCTCGAGTGCAGCGATATCGCCCGGCGGGCTCGCACACGTCCGACCTCGAAAAGGCCGATATGTCGAGGCGTGTATATCGCCATATTATTTATAGAGCACGCGCACCGCACGAGAATATATATACGCGAATCGACGCGGATTTTTCCACGAGTATGAGAACATAATTGTGGGTTACGTCCGGAGTGAAAAGGGCCGGGAGAAGGTACTGCACATTGATAAGCGAATGGTGACGCTTGATAAACGACCCTCGAATTCTTCGCAGCGCAAGATACTGCATAATTTTTATATCGTCTATCGACATACAGGGTGTTTCAGACTTGCTGCACTTTCTTTCATTTAGAGGCTCTTCGGATAATTTGAGATACACCGTAAAAAGTCTTGGTAATGGCTATCAAATGTATTTTATTTGGCATATTAGTGTAATTAATAAATATTGCCAAACATAATGACAGTAATCAACCGTTTCGTAATAATAATTAGAAAAGTAAGATGATATTTAGAAAAGTAAAATTAGCGTTTAGTTAATTTTGATTATATTAACCGAACGTTTAATTAAAATTATTTTAGTTTTAGTAAACTTACTTATTTTATTAAAACAAAGTTTTAATAATTATTATTTTGGTTATTACTAGACCTTTTTTCAATGTAATACTTTATGCGTTTTTCATTAAAATTTAATTAAAATGCAATTTATTTTGGGAAATTTTAAGTAAAAACTTTGTTTTGTACTTTTTTCTTCAAATTTTTTAAAATTCATAAATAAATAAATATCTCAATTTTTCGGTAACTTATAGTTTAATAGGATAAGTTGTGCTCTTTTGTTAAAGAGAAACTTTCTTCAGATTAGTCGAGAAGATTCTATAGACTTGAATATAAACAAAGGGTAGTCTAGAGAATATAAGACAGCCTGTATAGGGGAGGAGTGCATCCTCGAAGGACAATCGCGGCCCGCGGCGTGGCGAGTGTGATACCGAAAAATGTTTATCACCGAATATTCTGTATCTCGATTATTTATTGACGCATACGCGCGGGGAGAGATCCGTAAATCTGCGGGGATTTTTACACGACTGGGCTTATAATTATGGGATACTTCGAGCCGGAGAAAAGGCGCGGCGATTGTGCATGCTGTTCGCTATATATATTGATAGAGACTCCTCGGCAAGTGCACCGCGCGTAAAACAAATGATGCTCGAGTCTTTATGACCAAAAGGCAACCCGCATATTTCTCAGTTCTTAACCGGCCACGACAAATGCATCCGCTTCGGTTATTCATTTCGATATAAACATATCGTTGGAAGTATCAAAATATTACTTTCACGAATCTCATTGTCTATAAAAAACAATTTTTGAACGAACGTATTGCTAGGGGGAAAATTAAATAAAAATGTTACAATATTTTTTCGTAAAATTGAATGAATGTTATTAACTTTACTTCAGTTGTGTTAAGGGGTAACGCCACTCTAGTGCTTGAAAAGAAGACTTGTTTTTGATAATTTTTTACGGAGATACAATAAAAGAAATGGGAAATCTGCTTATAGGAGTTTATTATACATGTTCTGAAATAAATAAAAAATTGTTTAATTAACATTTTTAAACAAAATGGCGGCTACATGATATGAAACTCGAGACCATCTCTCGCCGAAGGGCCAGAAAAGTTTCTCCCACAATTTTCAATCTGGAACAAAAAACCAAAATTTTTTGAAAACTATATATGATTGGCTACAGAAGTACGTAGGGGTTTTTTGATATTTTGTCAACTTTTTTTGTTATAAACAATTTACGGTGAAATTTTTTTTTTACCGAAAAATGAATTTTTTTTCAGATAAGCACTATTTTTTCAAAATTCAACATTTTCAAAATCCCCTACGTACTTCTGTAACCAATCATATATAGTTTAAAAAAAATTTTGGTCTTTTGTTCCAGATTGAAAATTGTGGGAGAAACTTTTCCGACCCTTCGGCGAGAGGTGGTCCCGAGTTTCGTATCATGTAGCCGCCATTTTGTTTAAAAAGTTAATTAAAACATTTTTTTATTTACTTCAGAACATGTATAATAAACTCCTATACAGATTTCCCATTTTCTTTATTGTATCTCCGTAAAAAATTATCAAAAACACGTCTTTTTTTCGAGCTCTAGAGTGGTGTTACCCCTTAAGCCTAATAATTGATTAATTGAACGAACTTACCGTGAAGTTCGATTCCAATTATGCGGTCTCGTCCGGATGAATATAATTGTAGTAGCGTTCCGCTGCGCTATCCTCAACAGG
>NW_017299334.1:184223-213621 GCF_001594075.2 Trachymyrmex cornetzi
AGAGCTCTGGGATATAATATCGAATTTATACCCCAAAGCTCTGATTGGACGGCTCGTTATTCCCTGTTGCCTGTGCCTATTGCCTGTGTCTATTGTGTTTCCAGCTTTACCCTCAACAGTCGTGTTCGACAATATTACAGATCGTATTTTTGACTTCCTGCGATGGAAAAATCAACGCATAAATCGAAAAAAGGAGAAGGTCGCCTTTCAGAGATCGTCTCGCGAACCTCGAGACGAAGGTAGCACGCATTTTCGAGATGCTGTCACATAATGAGGTTAGAAACTCTCGTTCGCTCTCCATCGGTACGAATGTTCGGGATGAAGGTCCACTAATAATTAAATAATTTAACTTTTATTTGCTGAATAAGATGCGAATAGAAACATGGATCTACACATTTACGGAATAACAGCGTACTACAATTTGATTGATAGGCAAATGATTTCCATCGTTTATTTTCTTGCTAATTTCCTATATACGCTTGTTTTCTGAAACATTGATAGAACGTATGATTAGAGAGTAAAGTATAGGGTTGTATAAGCAGGCACTTGCAATGGCTTTCCAAATAATACACGTACTGTGAATAAACGTGTGAAAGAATTTGTTTCGGAAACGATAATTGAGTATGTTAGTTTTTTAATGTGAGAAAGTGAGCGCCTCGCTCGTTCTCAAAAGCAAAATGCAAACTGGATAGAATTTCTAGAATCAATTACTCTTGGCAATTTCGGACGAAAGTGAAAATGCATCGCCGAGAGTACATCACCGTGTGCACATCCGATACATCAGAGGCCACGTGGTGGCCTTGAACCGCCCACCTGCTTGGGCATGGCGTTACGCTCGGATTATCTGATCGTAATAACGGGACGAGTATGCCAATCGACGGTGACTTTAATTGCGACGAATTGCAGACTCTACTACGTCGTCGTTCGGGCGAATTTAACAGCGATCGTCCCGCAATCATCACGGTCTCACAGCGACCCCGCTGATCTCGTGCCGTAATCGCTGCAATTATGTTAAAGAGAAAAGCTAGAAATGAGCTGTCATCTTTCTGCAAATTAGATGTTTCTTAGTAGATACAATTGCGATTCAATGGTCCGATTATATTTTATTGAACGTTAGTATATCTCGAATTAATCTATTAATTTATCCAGAACTCTTATCAGAATTCCGATTTTGAAGCGTGGGAGCGCCAACTTTACACACCCATCTATTAATTATTATTTATTTGTATTGTGTGAGGTTTTAGTTAAAAATTTTCGATTAAATCAATTAGAAAATTACAAACATTACCTTTTGATTTTCGTAAATATTAATTAAACATTTATTTCGTACAGAAATATTTTGTATGAATCACATTATCCTTTTATTAAAAACAAATTCTTTTGAACACAAATTTTCTGATTAATAATTAATGTTTTTTTCATTAACCCTCCAGAGCTGACGCCAAAATTTGTAACATAGTTATTCACACTAGATCTATAAGATTATTTAATATATATTGATTAAGAGGCATTAATTAATTTCAAGGAAATGGTGTAATTTGTATAAAAAAAAAGAATTATAAATTGATTTTAATAAGGATAATCCGAATTTGCAGATGCAACATAAATCAATTTGTTTGATATTTTTATATAAAATGGCAATTGTTACAGTAATAAATACAGTAATAAAATTAAGAGCTAATTATAATTTTTTATTTTAACATTATTTCACAGAGAAAGCTAAATTATTTTTACTCATCAGAATCTTTGGATTCAAACAATTACTACATAGTATGTCTAATAATCCTACCAACTCGGGAGGGTTAATATTTTTATTAAACTATATATAGTATTATATCAGTTTTGTTTTATTGATTAATTTAAAATGTGTCAATTGAGCGCAATTCACATTTTCAGTATTAATTCTGAGATATCATTGAAATATACAGTAGAAAGCAAAATTTTTGCACATTGCTTGTCTTTTGTTTCGATCTCTCACATAGGGTTTCACCGCAAAAAAGATCAAACGAATGCAAGAAATATTTCTGCGTATGATCTTCGCGAATGCTCTCACCGCAAATTCCCATGTAACTGCTAAGCTGTCCATTCGACTTCTATTATCGAGGTATCAATCGCCCACAGCCATTTTCGCTCGTTTTCTTATTGTGCGCGTGCCCTATGCACTCGCCGAGCAAGTCGATACTTTAATAAGATTCGTGCCCGAGTTGATAGAGCGTCGATCAAAAATCATTTCCCAAGAATAACTGTCATGAATAATTACGAATATCTAATATCTAATTTATCACAACTCTTGTTGCTACTATCATTTATATTTCTTCATTTCTTTAAGTCCCATTATACTTGTCCCGTTTCGTAAATTTTATTCGAAGTCTGAGAATAATAATTCTCGAATGGATTTTACTTTGGCATGCCATAAATTCTCTGCTTGATCAACAAATGTTAAAAACTATAATATTGTCATAATTTGTTTTTTACGAGTTTCTTATTGAATGTGAAATTTTTATTTCTATCCTTCGTCCATATTTTGCGCACATTGTGCGATTATGTTTGGGCGATTTCGGGGGCACGAAGGAATGTGCGATTTGCTGGCGGTATTTATGCGGTATAAGGGAGCATGATTTACAGCGATTATCGAAATTCGCCTCTAATCCTTTTACTTACCTTTCGTTTTTCTCACAGGCAAGCCCGCTTTAACGTCCGCCTTTGGTTATGGTTCGCGCGATACGTTTCCATAAAGTATACGCCAAGTCGGGAGTTGGAATTGCCTAAGCCTCGACTCGGATAATTAACACGATATTAAGAGTTATCTTCGTAGATTCATCCACTTGGATATCCCTCACCCTGAACCGCCCTCTCAATTTTTTATGAGCTCCAACCGATATTCGCCTAGCGTGAGTTATGACCTTCTCTCACGCCAAGTCGTGTTCCTCTCGTTTGCGCGAAAATGCGAACGTCTCAGGCATCCGTACTGCCGTTTAAGTAGGTGCACGATTTTACCATTCACGCTCGTTTCATGTTAATATAACCAGAATAACTGATCAAACGACAATGTTAATTATAGTTAATTACGGTTAATTACAGATCACTGACTGCAGGAATGTATACAATATTTCTATATCGTTTCAGCATTTCTGTCACAGCATTTTTCTCGATTTTTACGTATTTTATGTATTTTTACCGACGTGAAATGAATAAATATAAATAACATTATTCTCGAATATAAAACGTAATTTATAAGCAATAAATATGCATAACAAAAAATATATAGGGTCTCCCAAAATTCGCGCATTCGGAGTACAGAACATGATTTTATGATAAAACAAACAACTTTTTTCTTTTGCAAAATTACTTATCGGACGCAATTTTGCAAAAAGAAAAAGTTGTTTGTTTTAGTATAAAGTATCATGTCCTATACTTTGAATGTGCGAATTTTGAGACATCCTGTAGTAAAAGGTAAATTAAATATATGTGGTAACCAGTTTTTAAATAAATAATCGAACAAACACGCGGTTCAAAGATCATGAAAAATCATCGGAATAATGTTCGTCGGAATAATGTACGTTTAGAGAATTAATATATTTTGAGCCGAATGCGGATTGAATTGGGTTCGCTCGATATATCAGGATAATTCCGGCGGTGTGAATTTAGCTAGCCAGACGTTCATTGATATATCGAATGCGTTATCCTAATCTCTCGGCTTGCGATCGTCGATATCGTAAATCGCGCGTGGCTCGGATCCCATTTTTGGCGATCATTCTTCCGCGAGCGAGAGGAGGATTTCCTGCGCAGCATATATGTCAACTCTTTTATGGGCATCGTTACGAATCGCCATGAAATCGTCGTCGAGTGAACGCCGGTGATGGCGCGAATGCATCCGCCACGTGAATTACCATGTCGGTCAATCCTTTCCACCCTCTGGCTCTCTCTGTTCCTGTCCATGGCTGCGTTCGAAAACATCACCCGGGTGTCTCCGTGTATCATCTTATTCTTGTTTAACACTGAGTGAACAACAAAGATAATACATACGCGAGAGCACTCGGGTGATGTTTCCGAACGCAGCCCATGAGGACGACACCGGGTACGCCGCCGCCTTTAAAATGCGCCGCGAAAGTGCCGTGCTCGTCCATGCACGGAAAAGTGCTACGCGCGCGTTACGCACGCAGCTGCGTGCCATAAAGATTCATGCCTTCCGCTGCATCGCGTCGCGTTCGTAAAAGGGTAACGGAATGCGGGATAATGCGTATGCTAGATGTAACTGAACTGGCCGCGGAATAAAGTATTCTTGCTTCGTATCGTTTTAGGATGAGATGACATTTTTTATCGTTTCCTACTTCCCGTTTACGGAAACATCACCCGACAGCTTTATAAATATCGCAGCTTCGCGCTTTTAAATTCCGATAGAAACTGCAGATTATTAACAAAAGAATAAAAATAGATTGTAAAGAATATAAAAATTATATAGATTATTAAGCGTTCTTTTCTTTTTTATTAACAATTACATACGACATGATATCGTTCAAAACTTCCTTACTTCAAAAGTGACACAATTTAAAAAAGTAAATTTCTCAGATAAAGGGAAAAATGTTTTATAACTTGGCAGAAAATTATTGAATAATTAAATAATATCGATAAAATATGTAATCGTAACAAGATCAAATGTCATTTTTGTCCTTTTCATTTACAACTCTTAAAAAATCATCCTTTTTGAGTTGTGACGATTATGAAATTACACTGTCAGAAATGTAATCATGAGCTTCCTTTACATGTAAATGAAGCTCGTGGTTATGAACAAAATTAAAAGTAATGAATGATTTAACTGAAAATTAAGTTACAGTAGTTACTCTCTAAATCTGAATCAGTGGATAATCACTGATATCAGTGCCAATTATGCCACTATTCACTAATCACCCAGTGACGTATTTGGCACTGGATAATCAGTGAAGTTCAATTAAAAAAAAAGATTTGAGCATTATATATCTTAAAATATTAATATTTATATATTAATTTCAAATTTCTAATACTATATTCATTGAATTTATGCACTAAAATAAGATTAATTATATCACATAATAAGGGTTAGCTAGGTTATGAATTTCACATTTCACTCACTGATTACCAGTGGCATACTTGGCACTGATATCAGTGATTATCCACTGGTTCAGATTTAGAGAGTACTTAAATGTAATAAACGTGTACATTAAATTTATAATATTTAATGTACTTTTCATAAAATTTTATAAAAAGTACATTAAATTTCATAAATTTTCATGAAAAATACATTAAATTTCATGTACATGTACACAAATATACTTTTCAGTTATAAATATATTAAATTTAATGTAATATCATGAAATTAAGTTCAAATCGTGTAACTTAAAAGTATATTAAATTTCATGACACATTTTTAACAGTGTATGTTCATTTACTTTCAATGATTTGTATCAAATAAATATATGTTTACATTTAGTAAATATTTACTTAGCTTTATTCAAATAAATATTTATTAAACTTCCCTGGTTCATAAGTCGAAATCAAGTTAATATCGATTGATTTTTCGGACCATTTGATTTGATATCGATTGATTTGATACTATATTTTCTATTGATCTTTAAAGAAGCTCGACATTTTATCAACGCAGCATCGATAAAATATCGATCTTCTTTCGAAGATCAATAGAATATGTAATAAATATCAAATCAAACGACCTAAAAATCAATCGACTTCAAATCGATTTGTGACCTCGGGTTTAGTATTTTGTTTTTAGTGTATGTACATAGGTCATTTCTATTTTTCACAAATGCACAGTAAAAAAGAAAATGTCAATTTTAACATTTTTTACATGTCCCAGGAGATCCACTCTAAATAATTTTTCACAAATGCACAGTAAAAAAGAAAATGTTAATTTTAACATTTTTTACATGTCCCAGGAGATCCACTCTAAATTTTAAGTTAAAGTAACTCATTCGTCTTGTGTTATTTATTAACGAACTAGTAATGTTAAATAATTGACACAATACTTTACATTTATATTTGTTATTTTGACTCTAGGGATGATTTAAAACTAACATATAAAATAAGTAGAGTACATAGAAGAGTAGTTGCAGTAACTCGTAAGAAAATATTAATAAAACATTTTTGTTCGTATAATATGAATGAAAAAATTCTTAGATATAAATTGACTTTGAGATATATAGATTAATTGAAACAATTGTGTTAAAAACACTCAAAATAATATTCCATTTTTAATTGACATACGCAATTGTTAAGTTAGAAAGGTGACATGAATCTAACATCAAAATGTTATAAAAATAATAACATATCAGTTGTATGTTGATTTTACATTGAAGTAATAATCAAACTGTGGTAACACAAGAAAAATTCTACATATGGAAGCACGATTTTTTACTGTGTGAGTGACAAATTCGGGCAATATAGAAAATTCAAACAAAGCGACAAGCGTCAAAGTATCATCTAAAAGTCACATTTGAATTTTGTCGGCTGCCGCGATGATTACACTGAAGAAGCGCACAAATTCCAGGTACGATTCTTCACGGCGACCCGTGACGATTTCGCTCTTCTTGCTCGGACGCAAATAGCGCGCATTCCGGGCCATTAGTATCTCGCGCCCGGGGCGTTCTTCGTTGAGAGAGGATATCCCGTGACTTTCGCGTTCATCGTAGTTGCGTTCATCGAGCGTAAAAGTTCTGAGGATTAGAGCGAGGTAGATCGTGGTAGCCGGGATGCGTTGAAAGCCCCGCGAGCATCTTCTCACGGTGGCTCGATCACCGATTTACTGACGCCGATTTCTCTCCCTGCCCACCTACGCCTTTCGTTTCGTCCTCGAAGGTATCGCGAAATAATGAAAGCCCGGCGTGAAAGAAAGAGAGAGACAGATGCGGCGAACGGCGACGCAAACGATGGCCAGCGGGAGGAGAATGGCATAGAAGATACCGAGAGAGTCGCTTGGGTCGAGGCGTATTAGAGGTGTAGGCACGTTCGATACGGCACAGATGAATCGCCGGGGTCGAAAGGTGGCTGATAGATGCACCGAGATTAGACCGCCTCGGCTATCTCGATTTCACCGGTACGGATCCCATCGACTGCGATCGCGAGCACGTGTGCCTTTCGTATTGAAATCTGGTATTTCGTTTCCAACCAGGAAGCCAATGGGGAAAGGATTCCCGCGCGAAGAAATACGAATAATCCACCTACTCGATCGGACTTCTGTAATCGATGCCCGACGCTCGATTCGAAAGCGAAGATTATATATAGTCATAATTTCAAGAAGAAATTTTTATTCACCTTTCATAAATAAATTTAATTTAAAGAAAACGAGCAAATACAGGGAATGTTAAATAAAAATAAATAGAAATCTCAATAAATTACATAGATGTGTGTTTATCGAAAGCGGAACAAATTTTATCTTAATCACAGTCTTCATCCATTGTACACATATAATAATAGATTTTAAATAGAAGAACTGAAAAAAATATCAAGCATCGATGAATAGATTGAAAATTCACGATAAACGTCGTTATTTTTAATTGATTGTTCAAATAAATTAGATTAAGAAGAATTATAAATTTGAATTGTGTTTTGATAATTGTACTTCAATTTTTGTTTATTTCGTAATTTGCATGGTATTATTTCAATTTCTTTGAATCATGAATTATTTCATGTAATGATTAATGACACAAAAACTTTCACACATTATCTACATAATATTTTACACCATCTAGATTTTTGCAACATATGAATTCTAATTCTATTTGCATAGTATTCCGACACAGAAAAAAAATTTACTTGTTTTAAGTAAACACATTTTCTTGAACTGTAATTTATTGATTGAAAGAATTAATTACTTGCCACACAATAAATTTGTTTTTTGTTCCATTAAAATATTATCCTGAAGCAAATAATTTATCAATAAAAAAAATATTTTATTCTAATAAAAACACAATTACTTGTCAGTAGAAAATTGTTTTATTAAATCTAATAAATGTCATTACTTGAATCTAATTGTTGTTAATAAGAGAACATTTTTCTTAAATTTATGACATGAGTATTAGAAATCGTACATTGATTACTTTTTATAAAATATAATTTTTATTTCAAAAAGCAATTTCTTAGTTACCAAAAATATTTACTAGTTTATATTAACGAGAAAATTGTTTCATAAATTAATTAAATGCCTGTTAGGGACTATTCGAGAAAATTATTTTCTTGAATCAAATAATTTTTTTTGAAATAAATAAAATTTTTTTTCCGTGTAGAATATTCTGCTTCGCACTGTCATGCGTAAAATTTGTTCTTTAGTTAATTTCTTGATTTCTCCTGATCACATAACATGAATTGTTATCCAATGGCACAGCTATTCCCGACAGATTATGGAGGATAGTATAAAGCTTGGCTCGTTTACATAGAAAAACTTCTTTTCGTGACGACCATCAAAGCTTTTATGACTCCCGAGTTCGACAACCCTGATGGTATAATATATTCCATAACGATACTTATGGTTCGTACAAGGTATCATTAATTCCGACGATTCGGACCGTATTTCAAAATTATCACGACGACCATCGTGGAAGATGTTCCGTTATTTCCGCCTTTCGATCGTGAGAATAACGGACAAGTCCGCGTGGATATCGATCGATAGGTCAACAATTGTCGTCGTTCGCCCAAGTCATCGTAGTTTTCAGTCATTCGCGATACGAATCGCGTTACCGCAATCGATGACGCGACGACGACGGCTTGCTTTCTCTGAAACGCCGCGCAATTTTACGTGGAAAAAATGCCGATTAAATGGTACATGGTAATAACGATCTATTCATATATTGCGTATCTCTCATGAATCGTGAAGAAATAGCTAATAATGAGTCTTTTCTTCGAGATTTTCATCGCCATCATAGGTGATGACCCCATGATATCTATCGTCACAATGGTCGATGCGTTAAATGTTTCTACATGGTAAAAACATTGTGTATTTGTGTTAAAACCGGTCATTGTTAAAATTTTTGTACTGAATTTTTACTATATCCAAGTGTTTGATATTTAACATTTCTTAGTATTAAAATAACACGATTTATGAGTAAGTGAACAATTAATATAAAAATAATGTATTTTAAAACGTAAATTCTAAATGTTAATTTAATATATTAAAATGTTAATTTTATTGAAGAAATATATTTCCACACAATTTGCGTACAAATTTTGTCAGTGTTACATTTGTTGTGTTAATTTTTTACATAATATTTGTGTTTTTTTCTAACATACTCATCTTCACTGTTAAAAATGTCATGATATTTAATATACTTTTAAGTTACACGATTTGAACTTAATTTCATGACATTACATTAAATTTAATGTATTTATAACTGAAAAGTATATTTGTGTACACGTATAACATGAAATTTAATGTATTTTTCATGAAAATTTATGATATACTTTTTATAAAGTTTTGTGAAAAGTACATTAAATATTATAAATTTAATGTACACGTTCATTACATTTAAATAACTATTGTAACTTAATTTTCAGTTAAATCATTCATTACTTTTAATTTCGTTCATAATCACGAGCTTAATTCATTTACATGTAAAGGAAGCTCATGGTTACATTTCTAGTGTTGTGTATAAAACCAATACACAAATTTGAACGTTTGGAAGATGTGTTAAACTTAACACAAATTCTCCAACTATGCACGTCTAAAACTAATTCTCGCGGATTCCTCGGACTATATTGAGGCTATGTAACACCATTCGCGATCTCGCGCGAATCTTCGGACTCACGTGCGTCCACGCATGTCGGCCGCCCGCTGTAGATGATTATCCGAGCTGCGAAACGGGGATTCGAATCATCAGATGTGGATGCGCCGGTTTACAACCGATCGTTATTGTGATAGGAATTCCTACGGTGAGGTGATCGGCCGCTTGTTTTCGCCTTCGGTATAATATGCCTCTGTACAACGTGTGTGCGTACGTTTGGATGCGTTCTCACAGGTGCTGTACGTTACGAGTTATCCACGAGAAAGCTCGTGCACGAGGGAATCCAAACACGCCGATAATTCAGCCCCGTTGACCACGCTTGCCGTAGATCTCCAGGATCGCCATTGTTTGCGAGAACTTTGTGTAATTCTCGTCGGGAGCTCCTCGACTTTTCTTTCTTTTTCTCTTCCTCGTCTCTCTTTCTCCGTTTACTTCCCTTGTCTTTCCTGCAGCATTTCTTTTGGATCTGTCCATGGTTACCTCGAGTTCTTACGTAAGCTCCGTCGTAACCGAACAGTGTGGTTAGTTCGTCCGACGCAATTTACGTTTGAAGGCCCGATCATGGAGCAAGGAAATTCCAACGTGAGGAGTACTCGATGTATGGAGCGGTTCATTTAAACTGAGTTCTCTTTCTCTTTCTATAGGTGTCTTAGAGAAAATTATAACTTCCGCCTGAGAGGCGAGAAAGATGTATGGTTTGAGTGTAAGAGGCAAATTACTAAAGAGGTACCAGCCGTTCTCGCACGTCAAGTGTTCCGTGTTGGTGAAACGAATTAACAGATGTCTTTATGATTGTCGAATCGTGACAATACGAGAGGATAACTACTAGCTGAAATATTGTGTTCCACAGATTACATGATTCATTTGATTTCATACGATTTCATCTGTAATATCACAAATAATTTTCTTCGCTACATGTGAAGTCATTTGGTAAAATAAACGATTTTATATAATATTACACAATGATTTCTCGTGCATATGTAATTATTGAATTATACAGGAGGATTTTCATAAATTTTATAATGATTTCGGGGACATTGTCCCACAATTACATTAAGTGATTACCCTCTCGTAACAATATACGTATATTCCGAGGTATATTCATTAAATTGTACAATAAAAACTATAAAAGTGATTGAGATTTAGTTATTTTTAATAAAAAATGAACTATTTTTATATTAATAACACTTTCGGGGTTTTCACAGGCATGTTTTTCAAAAAAGCTACGTGGCTTGTGAATTATTTTAGTGAATATTGTAGTTCACTTCAGGACGAGAAGTCGCCCGGTACTAAATCATTATCACAAGTTGCTTCTCGTCTTGATGAACTGCAATGTTCATGAAATATTGGCATTTAGCAATTTATCCTTCAAAAACCGTATTATATTTTTATTACCTACGTGTTTTTCATTTTTCATTTTATACGAAAAAATTAATCTACTTCTCTAATTGTTCCAAATTCAAGAATATTTCTTGTATTAATTATTTTATTTACATATCTTTTTATTTACTAAAAAGTAAATTAAAAGTCTCTTGCAGAATTTTAAAAAGAAGATTTCTAGGTGATTGCATGACGCTCAACATTTTAAACTTTCGCACAGAGAAAACTTGAAGAGATCAACGATAATCGAGATTGCGCGAGATCTTACTATAAGTGTTTATGCGTGAATGTTGTTACATAAGTCCCGCTATTAGTTCTGCGATAATCATATCGCGTTCATCACCTTTTGAGAGAACACTTCGAGATTTTTCCCTCGTGCGACGTCCATTTTTTTCGAAAAAGCATTCTTATATAATCGCAGCATCTCATGAAGAGTTGTTGTACGCCAAAGAACAAAACACAAATATTGAGTAACTATTGAAGAAAAGTTCTCACAATGTACACGAACATAGATGCAATTAAATACTACACTGTGGAAACAATTAAAAAGAAAATAAATAGAAGCCGATACACAGCGGAAGCAATTTAAAAAAATGATACAAGCTGATATTTATCTAAGGGGTGATTGGTCAAAAATTCAGGTGCAGAATTTCTAAGTCTTTTGATATAGAGAAACAGTGATTTGGAAAACTATAATTCAGATTTCGCACGTACTATAATTTACGAAAAATTGCATAGCATGTCAAAGCAAAATTACTGCACAAATACTGTAATAATAGTCCTGTTAGTGACAGCTGCTGACTGATTTATTTGAGGAAAACTTTATTATCGCAAAAGCTGCACTTTGTTGCGTTTAAGAAAAAGGAAATCGTTTCCCACGCGATGATGGTTGGAATTTCGTGCGACAATTATTTGTCACTGAAAGTAAGATATGTCACTTTTTGTTACTGTCGCGACGTGAAAACGCATATAAGAAAGTTGTTACGCTACATTACGTAGTGTTTGACAATGCTGAGACTTTAACGCAAAGCTTACGCATCGTCGGAATCGTTTACGTTTGGCGGAAGATAAGCACGTGCAATTAGCTCGCGTTATTAGATAACGTCACTTTCACGTTGACGCGATTCCACGGTAAATTCATCATTATCCAGATTTGCCATTTCTCATTATTCGCATAAAAATATTTTTTGTATTTAGGTAGAATTGTTTGCTATTATACTTACTTTTAAGATAATAAATAGAAAATAGGGGCTTATATTTAAATATAGTTTAAAATCAAAAGTAATATATAAGGAACGTAGTATAGGATTTAAATTAAGCAGAATTTAATTTTTAAGAAAGCAGAAAAAGGTTATATAAATGTTGCTATAAACAATAATCAGCATTTGCTAATTGATACATTAGATTCTATTTGGTTTTTACGCTCCTTGTTTACCACTTTTAAATAAAAATAAAAAGGCCTCTTAAATCTCTTACTCTTAATTTAATTACTTAATTTCTTATTTTTAATTTAATAACTTTTTAATTTTTTAAAATAATCGTTGCTTGTTAATTTTAATCAGAAAATAATATGAAAATTACTTTATATACCTAAATTAACAAATATAATATGCACAGTTACGAGAAAAATTTGCAATTTAATAATGCTCATTCAAGAGAAAAAGGAGCAAGATTTTGATCGCGGTTGGAAAGTCGTCATTCCAGAAAATATTGTCTATGACGGCAGGTGTGCACGACTAGTGAATATACGCCGTATAGCCAGTCTTGCTCAATAAAACGTCGTGTGAATGATTGCGAGAGGCGTGCACGCAATTCATTTCGCCAGTGCGAATTCCAGCGCCTGGTTTTTCATCAGCTTAAACCGCGCCTTTTCATCCTTTAAGTCGGACACGTCACGACAGTGTCTCCTTAGTTGCTCCCGCGATCGCTCTTTTGCAGACTTCGCATGCAAATGTCTTTCACAATCGCTTCTAGACACTTAAACACAAAACTTGCAATTAACAGTCTAACAGAACAGTATCAGAGACGCGCTATCATAATAAGTATTTTTTAAACTTGATCAATAATTTATAAGAAATTTAGATTTAAATTATTGTAATTTAAATTAAATTTATTATATATCTTAAATTATTGATTTGGGCGAAAGAGAATCATGTAATTATCTTTGTGCCAAAATTAAATTTTATTTAATTTTTAATGAAAAATAAATTTTTTATATACAATATTTTTTAACTCAAATTTAAGTCTTTCAATTAGTCTGTCATTTAATTTATATCTAAAAAATAATTTAAGAAATTTAAATTTCTTGAATTATTTCTTAGATATAAGTTAAGAATTATAAATAAGTGGGCAAATACATAAATATAGCTTAAATTTAAATTGAGAAATATTGTGTGTAGAAAATAAAACGCGGAATTCGGACGAGCTTTGAAATTGATTTGTGTGAAATAAAATCGGCAGAACTCTATTTAGCCTCTGGTAAAGCTGTCCCTGGTGCCCATATGTTTAGGCACTTGTATGCGTGCGTATATGTTAATGTACATACAAAGCCCGTATGCGTGATATACGTGCTGTCGTGCCGCGAAATTTAGTGACGGTAAATAAAATTTCACTTTGGCGTCAGGATTTTTTGTCTGTAATTATTATGGTTCATCTCGTCTCTCGTTCGCCGTTCGCCGTTCGCGATCTTTCTCGCGTTCTGCAGCCCAACGGGGTCTTTATTTTTCGATACGTAGACACTTAGACCTTCCTGTTTTACTGCGGGTGCAGCGCGAAAGTCTTCTCGCGCTGCAAAACTTTATGCATGAAACGTGCATAAAGTTTAATCGTTCGCGATGTAATGATGAGTCACGTTTCTGCCATCCGGCGCTCGATAAGTTAATGCGAAATATTGTAATTGCTTCCCAATGGATCGGATTTCAACGTGACAGATAGAGAATGCACTTAAAATATCTCACGTCGTAGTTGCTAGTCATAATAGGCAAATCGTGCGCCAATTAAATTCCATCGTGAAGAAAGTTAGTAGAAACATATCCTGGATTTCCACTTGCAGAGTACATATACACATACTGTACACTTTATGCATGTAGATGTGGCTGAAAAAACCGTGAAAGGAATTGTATCTTTTTATTACCTGTTTATTTAGATTACGTACAGAGCACTATCATTTTCTAGACAGTATCTAGAATATTGGATGTGTTAACAGAAATTTTCAATCAATATTTATACCGTATTAGAGAAATCTAAAAGAGTCAAATATTAAATATTATAATTTCTTTACTTATAATTTTATTTTTTATTCTTACACGAAAAGAACAATTTTGCTGAAGTTAATCCAAAAATTTAGTTAGATACAAATCTGAAAATAATTTTATTGATACAGTAAAGTAATTACGTAGGATATTTAAGTTGGTAGGATAGAATACAAAATATTTCAATTGGTAGAATATAAAAAATTTTTTTGCAGCAATATCATTATGTTTAAACATCTTACAAGGAGATGACACAGTGAACTCTTCATGAATTTTGATCTTCAGCATGATCTATCTAAATGAATACACAATTTATTTTTTATGTAATTTCATCATATTGAAGGAGATCGAAATCCGTAAAGAATCCTCCGTGTTCTCTTCTTATTAGATAATTATTTTAATAGTCCAAGAAAATTAACAACCATACAGCTGCGTTAAGTTCGAATGATCTGTTAAAAGAGGCGAGGATGCGGGCTGTTTTCTAGTGGCTCTTATTTAACCATCTTATCTCATCTTTCGCGTACGAAAAATGATCGAGTTCTAATTACTCCCGGAGATAGGCTCGTATATTTCGTCCGGCCGTGCTGGAGCGCTGCAGCTTCGCCTCGTCTCCATCATGCGTAAAGGGCCGTCTACATAAGTCGCAAACACAGAACGCAGTTCGCAGACGCATTTGCGACAGCCAATCAGAAGCGTCAATGGTACTAATAAACAGCTTTTCATTGGCTGTCGCAAATGCGTTTGCGAATTGCATTCTACGTTTGCGACTTATGTAGACGGCCCTTAACACTTTTGTGGACTGCTGGTATGTCGCATGCGCACGTGAGGCCTCGTGCACGGTGGGCCATATCAATTAAAGTTATTGAATATCACTCGAATTTATTATTGTTGCTGGCGTGACAAACGCTCGCTAGTAAGGGATGGAGGAAGAGAAAAGAGAGCGAGAGTGAAAGAAAGAGAAAGAAAGAGAACGGACGTACGTATAAATTACTCTCGCCTTTCTCGAGCCCGCTGGATAAACGATTCTGGATCGGGAGCCTTCTTTTCTCTCCATTATTTTTTTTCTCTTTGACTTGTTACCGCGCTCCTCGTTATTAAGTCGGGTCTCGATGTACCTTCGTACGCATTGAAATTATTTCTCGCTGTAAAATTTCTCGACCGTTTGAAATAGTCAGAAATCTTTTCTAAGAATTACATCCTTTTATTTGAATAATTTTCCACATAAATTCATAATTATATATTCTGTAAAAAATATTTTTACTTTTTAGTAATTTTATAAGTATTGAAGATTGACTTATGAAATTATATAATTATGGCAAGATAATATGAAGAAGAAAAGTTATAGATGATAATGATGATGACAATGTGTTAGACATAACTCGAAAATTTTACAGCGATTAGATTATAAATAAAAAGAAATATACTAAGAAGAGCTACGAACCAAAACAAACAAATTTTAATGTACATGTGATACAGTTGACATTAAATAACATAAAAGTAAAAACAAGATAAAAATGTGTCTATACATAAAACTAACGTTTCGATCACCTTCGGATCATTTTCAAAGTTACAAACTAAAATGTATATAAAAGCGGTTGACTAAAATAGGCTAACAAAGATAATTAGTTATAGAAGTATACAATGACAAAAAATGATTAAAAGTAGACCTTAGTTGTTTAGGCCCTGATTTCAGTTATATGTAGTCGACGGAAGATAGATCCTGGATTTACGCCAAACATTCAAAAATCGTCTGAGTATCAAACGATTAGATTACAGTCTAATAATAATAACAATGCAAAAGCACAAGCATGATATCAATATTCATAAGTATTTATGCATAGCGTTATCCCGATGCAATTATTATCCAGTCGGTGGATATACGGTAAACTCGTCGATGTTATGAACGCCGCGGCGATGTTGTAACATGCATTGTAACCTGTCTTTATCAATGGGCGTGTGTGTCGTGCGGGCAGGTACAAATGTAGGTTAAATGCGATGCACGATGATTAATGCGTATCCTGCGTAATCGGATGGCCTATTGCGACGGATGTCGCGTCGTCACGGTCTGTGATAAATTATTGAACGCGTCTCCTGACGGTGCGTTACGCTCGTCGCGGCCGAGTTTTACTTTTTCGCGGTTGAATCGAGTTGAATCTGTCGATATGTATTGTACGGATTGCTGATATTTCAGTCCCCGCTTCACAAGAACTCTGTATTCAATTAGAGATCCGTCCATTTTATAAAGAAAGTTTTCTGAAGTATGTCACACGCAGAAAGAACTGAAATTTTACTGAAGTATCTAAAAATTTAGCTAGATATAGATTTGATAATTTTGTTGGTCTATGAAAATAATTACGTATAGGAATCTCAAGCATGAAAAGCAATGCCACAGAGTTTCGACATTTTAGTAATCAGTTTGGGCGACTTACGTAATTAATTTGCTAGTCCAACAAAATTATTTTCTGATCTGTATCTAGTTAAATTTGGGGTGATCCCGATTGATCACGGCTCGATTGGGGGTATGTGAAGTTAGCACTCCAACTATAGTACTCAGGAGTTCTGAATAGAGTTCCCGTTTCTTTTTGACGAAATAAAGAGTTCTATATAATTTATAACAAGAGTTCCGCTTAATAAGTATTTTTAAACAATTTTTAAAAAATGGGGTGCTAACTTCTCATCGAAAATCGAGATCCAATAGTTCTGAGCGACACCAATCACAGCGACCAGGTGCTTAGGAGCTTTGTAGTCTGTGAGTGGCTTGTGTCCAATTGAGCCGTGTCCAACTGGGTGCCACCCGTTAAATTTTTATAAGATACTTTAGCAAAACCATCCTTTCCATGCACAAAGACTACTTTTTTTTTAGGAGACACAGTTAAATGTTCTGTCTTTTTCTTGGCATTCAATAAATAATAAAAATAGAACACTTGTATTGGCTATATCTTCTAAAAGGAAAGTAGTCTTTCTTACTATCATGCTATTATAATGCGGTTTTCTTATAAAATATCGAATGTTTATAGATGCCTTGGCAATGCTAATCAGCAATTCATGTGCATATTTATATCAGTAGTTGAATCGCGTCGAATCAGTTTCCGAAGCCGATGCGCGTAAACGCCGGATTATCATAGCATTCCTCGGTTGAGTTCTCGATTTAATCAAGATCCACGAGAGATCGCGCGTAAAAGGGGAAAGGTGATCGCCGGACATTAAAGGCTTTTCTTTACGCCGATCTAACGACTCTGTCGGATAGTCGAATGGGAAGAATGGCCGTCATAAATTACAGCCGTTGGTTTCTAACGAAGGTGTGTTAACCCACCTACCTACTAGAGGTGAATTGCGAGAGAGACAATCCTCCGCAGCAGGCATAGCCGCTCGCAAAAGCCGCGTTTCTTCGCTTCGCTCCGACGTGAGCGCGTGTTTACGATTCCCTTTCACCTAACGGTTCCCATGCCAATATTCACTGGGGGGAAGAAAGGTCTCGCAATCGGGGGAAAAGCGAAATCCACTTCGTTTATTCTTTTCCCCTCCTCTCTCGTTTCTCTTCCGAGTGATGAATGATCGCTCTTTAGTCGCGCGACTGCGTCGACGAGGCGCTGTTATTAACGGATAATCAATTCATATCGCGTTTTACTTGCCTCGCGAATCATAAACACACGTTTCCTAATAAGTCCTATGCAATAAAATTGTCAGATAATAATCATGATTATTCGAGTTTAATTATGATATTTCTAAAATAAAATTTCACGCGCATTAATTGTAATAAAAAAAAATCTTAATAAATTCTTAATTTTAAATATAATGAATTTTAAATTAGAAACTTTAAACGAATTCTAATTTTAACGAGAGAATTAATTTAATGATGAATATATATATAAGACATCCGAAGTCTCACTGTAATAATTTACCGATAAAAATAACGATTATACCGATTCTACTTGTATATTATAACAGTTTAATTATGATATTTCTAAAATAGAATTTTATTGCCGCAAATAAGAAATGCTCAATAAATTCTAATTTTAAATTCTAGATGAATTCTAATTTGAACGAAAGAATTAAGTATTAAGATAGTTACTTTATTTGACACGTATCTATGACGTTGTCTTTGCTCGTTATGACTGTAGCGCGATTAGATTCTCCATGTTTTCCTCGATAAAAATCGCATACGTCACATCTCTCCTATCTAATAGCGAGAAAAGTGTTCGAATAGACTGTTCTTCGCGAGATCGTTGCGGCGAGTAAAGTCACCGTCACAAGACTTTACACCCGAGTCGTGCCGCTAGTTGGGGCAGGTTATGGTTTGTGCACAGGATCTTCCGCAGTGCGGTGAAAGTCTTCGAGATGCGACTCGCGGAAGCTTCGACCGGGTGCAAGGTTGTAAAATCGTTATCCCGACGATTCGTTGGCAGTCCCGGCTCGTAGCTACCGTACAGTAAGATTAGATATAGCATAAAATCGCATGAACTTCAAGGAACTTACGATTCCATTTGTTGCTCTTTTCTCGGCAGAAATTTTAGAACATTTCAGAATTCACACGAAGAATTCTAAAAAAGATGTAGGCAGTTTTGAAAAGTACTCCAATTTGTATACAAAATTTGAAAAATTTTTTAAAAAGTTGTAAAAATGATTCAAATTTTAGAAATTTTTGGATTTTACATAAACATTCTGAAAAATTATAATATATGAAAAATATTGAGAAAATTTTTCATTAGGGATAGTTCGACAAAATATTACTTTTTTCTCTTTGAAGTGCCAAAGTGTACGTATACCGAAGATTTTTTCGTATTGAATGATTCGTTGAATTTTTTTATATAACATAGATTTTGAGTAAATTGAAATAAAATGAGCTAAAAATGCTACACTGAAAAAAAAGATTGGTTGCTGCAACAATTTAGATAGTAAAATATGGCATAGCATTTTTATATGGCTGCAGCAATCAATTTTTGGTTGTACCAGCAAATTTTTGCGTTAACATATCAAAATCATACACTGACGTTGCGGATAGGCTAAAACTCGATCTACATTTGCGTAAGCGTAGACGTACAGTTATGGGGGTAGTAGCAGTAAATGTTGTACAACATATTAATCTACAATCGAGTAAAGATTCAACGAACTTTCATCTTCAAATTGAACATTGCTCACAACACTTTCTCTGTGTTTCATACTCGTAATACATTTGTAATATAATAAACTCGTCAAATAATATATCATAAAATGAACTCAATAAAAGATGAAAAAGACACTTTGCACTTCTTTCTATACACCGAGACAAAAAGGACAATAACGATGTAGACACGTGACAGCACTCTGATTGGTTCACTCTTACGTTTTATGCAGTCATAGTCGTGAAAGAAAAGTTGAACCATCTTTTACAACACACTTTACAACCGGGAATGGCAGATTAAAACTTCGCTTTATAACATTTCACAACCATTTACAACTATGTTTACGCAATTGTAGATCGGGCTTTACACAACTAAAAATTTGCTACAACCAAAAACTGGTTGCTACAGCCATATAAAAATGCCATATTTTACTATCTAAATTGTTGCAGCAATCTTTTCTTTCAGTGTACATACATATATTAAGTATGTACACTATGACATTTCAGAAAGAATTTGGTATTAAATTGTGTAACTTAATTTCCTAGATGTTATCGAAACATCTAACAGAATATTCTCTGAAACTGTTTCGTTCGTGTGAAGAATTTAATATTAATTAAAATACATAGATCTATAAATAAGTTTAAAATAAGCTGTCACTACATTACTGCTAGCAGCGACTAGCAGCAAGAAATCACACAAAAATCGCCACTCGTAATTACCGGTCGGTAGATATCATAAAGTAAACATACCATGCAGGTGCACAGTAGGTAATGGCGTCTGACGATTGCGGCAGAAATGTCTCATATATTTCGAATTCCTGCTCGTATTTCTTTCCCTCCGATCGATCCCTCAGGAACAATAGACGTATATTCTGTTATTTTTCCCGGTGAGAGAGGATTAAAACGATTGCAGGATTTACGATATAAATCGCGACGTTAAATATTACTGCACAGTGCAATATTTCTGCAAAAAGGTACCGAGAAGAGAGATATCGATAAAGGATGAATTAATCAACAAAGTATCTAAAAATTCTAAAGTACCTAAAGTATCTCAAAATTTAACTAAATTTCTACATATCAGAACATTTTGTTTGATCAAAATAATTATGTAGAATGCTCAAGCTAAAATGTCAAAACTTTTTGCAGCATTGTCTATTATGTTTGAGCGTGCTACATATTTTGATAATCCAATAAAATTATTTGCAGATCTGTATATAATATTTTTTAAATAATTAGATATTAGTAAATTTTTTGTTATTTTTAGCTATTTAGTAAAATTTTTTGTTTGTATTAAAAAACAAATTATGCGGCGAAATGTATGCGACAATGTCGCGATATTTTGGTCAGCCTTGACTTTCGATGCAAATATTCGCGTGAAATGAATTTTTCATGAGAAGAGTATACGGTTTTTTTTTCTCTTTCTATAGCAATTCTTTAGATTATCTTGGAGATTTTATTCAACTGTCGTAGAACGTTCGATAATGAAGTATCACAATTGTAATATTATTATTAATGATTATGAGTCGTTATAGTTGATATGAAGGAGATTTTTGCCATCCATCGACAACGCGGATATTTTGGTATTTCCTTTTTGGACATTTTGCAGCGAATTTTTCTCATTAGGTATCTGGCCAGGCATGACGAACCGTTAAAGAAATCTTTCGTGATCTTTTACAACGAGTCGGTGTGAAATGATTGCTCGATCACGCTCGTTCGCGAATTCCAAGGATTTTTTGTTATTTCTCTGCGTACCTTGTTCTATAAAGATGTTCGATTATAAAAATCAATCGGATCGAATTTATTCGTGTCGGTATAACGCGAAGGTGGCAATTATGTACGTTGAATCATCGGCGTTCCGTAATGAGGTTTTTCGATTAGGTACGTATACTCTACTCCATTTACGTTCTTTTTCCTGCACTCGCAAAGCACACGTTTCTCGAATATACATGCGATATTATTTCATCGAATTTTTTTTACTCGCGCACGTAAATCGCGCGCCGGAATTTTTGTCGACGTACACAGAAGATTGCACGATATTAATTTCAAATGGGCTTAAACATTTCTCAAATGGCGTTGTTTTACGCGCAGAAATCTTACCAGACACGCAAGGATAATTACTACTCTTATAAGCAAGCAATTACATACATATGCAAGGGCGTATTACCTATTTAAAATAACTCAGTCACATCTATTAAAGAAGGATAAAAAATAATATTTAAAAAGTTTAAAAAGAAAATGTTAGGAAAAAATATATTTTTGCTAAATAATTTATTTTTTAAACTTTACAATATACACTTTAAAACATTTATAATAAAACCTATAGCTATTATATTTACATATTTTCAATCTTATTACTCGTCGATTTGCACGAGGGAATTTCTCGATGTCCGCCGGTATACAGTAAAAATTATTTTATGGATACAGTCAGTGGCACAAGAACGTTGTTCTGCCTTACCAAGTAAATGCAGTGAATGTAAAATGTACTTTCAAAATATAACTTTAATTTTGTTTAAATATACTCTGTTTTAAAAAAACAACTGATAACGTTCTTGTGCCAACGACTTGTGTTAAAATCAAATCTTATCAAACTCTTTGTGTTGAATTTTTAATATGCCAGAGTGTTAATTTAACATAATATGATTGTAAATATTTAAATGTTTTGTGTTTAAATTGATATTTAATATTTTTTAGTATTAAATAATATAATTTATTAGTAAACAAATTTTATAAATATATAATATAATTTTGAAATTACATTAAAGTTTAAAATAAATGAATAAAAAAATAAACGTGCCAATTTAACTATCATAAATATTAATTTTATTGAAGAGACATCGCTTCCACGATTTGTTTCCAATATATGTTTGTGTCACTTTTTAACATACAGCTTGTAAATTAACACAAAAATTTGATTGGACCTTTTTAGATCATAAAATGAAATAAAATGCGTTAAAATTGCGCTTAACACAAATTTTCCAACCGTGCACTTCTGTATAGACGATAAGTCATGCCGATATATCGACACTATCGTATCGGTGCGTAAAATATTTGACGGCACAATGAGCAAACGGCGGCGGCTTGCAGAAGGCACCTCATGTGGCGAACCACGGCGGTATACCGTGTTATTTACGCAACATACTTTAGGATCCTATCTGTAAAATACCACGCGCGGATCCGTTTGCTCCGTTGCTCTCGAAGGAGCCGAAGAATATTCTTCCTTATGTCGACGTTGTTCGTAAACAAGTCGATATATCGCCCGCTCGCAAAGTCCGACCGATCATCCCGATGATTTTTAATCGCTTGCAGTTGCGCGCCCCGCACGCAGCGTGAACCTAATCATCCACTGCAATTAATTCGCCGCTAATAGTGCCCGCCGCTCTCACATGGACGACGTTTTTCTCGTTTCGCAAGAGCTCTTTAATGCACTCATGTGTCTCTCTCTGTCTGCCTAGGGAATACGCAATATTCGCGATAATTATTGTGAGACGATTGTTGTGGATGTACGTTTTAAAATACTGTAGAAGAATTTATCGCGAAAAATATTACTCTAGTTACACTGTTAGAAATGTTCTTAAATTTCATTAACTTTTAAGTTACGCAATTGAATTTAATTTGAATTTAATTTCATAACGTTACATTAAATTTAATCTATTTGTAACTAAAAAGTATATTTATGTACATGTACATAAAATTTAATGTATTTTTCATGAAAATTTATGACATTTAATGTACTTTACATAAAATTTTATTAAAAGTACATTAAATTTTATAAATTTAATATACAGGTTCATTACATTTAAGTAACTACTGTAACTAAATTTTCAGTTAAATCATTCATTACTTTTGATTTCGTTCATAACCACCAGTTTCATTTACATATAAAGGAAGCTGGTGGTTACATTTCTAACAGTGTAGGATTCAAATCTGGACTTCCTTATTATTTTATATTATATATATTATTTTTATATTATTTGTTCATTGATACATTGTGTTATATTGATATTAAGAAACATTGAATATTGATTTAACACACAATATTCAAATAACAATTATATTAAATTAACACTCGAATATGTTAAAAATACAATACCAAATTGTAACAAGGACTTGAGTGAACCGGTTTTAACATAAATACAAAATATTTTTTACCGTGCGTGCATAACCAACATCAATTGCTTAGCATTCATATCGACACAAAGTGAATCCACTGTTCTTACTTGTACAGATCTAAAAATAATTTTGTTAAAATAATTATGTAGGACGCTTAATCGTAGGTGATAATGCTGCAAAAAATTTTAATATTCTAGCAACTATAGTGACTTGAGCATTTTATGTAATTTATTTTAATAATCTCTCTCTCTCTCTCTCTCTCTCTCTCTAGTAAAATTATTTTCGGATTTATACATCTAGCTACATTTTTAGATATTTCAGTAAAATTGTTTTTCCCCTGCATTAAATTTCGCCCTCATTCTCTTGTAACGTGACGATCAGCTATCAAATGATCCTCAACGATCCTCTGACGGAACGATGTCTGTTATTTTCTTCTTGCGCAACGACGATTATGCTATTACACTGCGATTATTTCTCTTATCGGCGCGTAAACAGCCATAACCGACGCGATTGTTTCCCGTAGTGTTTACGCATGGTGGCTTAACCAAGACGTAGAATCGACGATAATATCGTGTGTTATATCGAACAAAAACAAGTTGAATATAAATTGAGAAATTATTGAACAATTTTTTTAATCATGATGAATTTTCCTTCGATTATCATTTATTTATTGATTTGATGTAGCTTTCTTTTATTCACACTTAGAGAAAAAGACAGTGGTGGCAATTACCATAATTTTATAATTATTACAACATCTGTAGAAAAATGTAGGGAAATTCAGATTCGAATCCTAGCTACAGTGATATTTTTCACGATAAATTCTTTACAGTGTTTTAAAATGTTAGCATCTGTATTATTAAATTACTTGATAATTTAATTTGTAATATTACATACTTTAGTTTCAGTTTAGGCAAATAATTGGTGCGCAAATTGCTTGAATTAGAAATTGTAAGATTCACACAAAAATATTAAGTATCGAGATTTTTTCTTTGAGTACACAAAAGGAAAAAAAATATTTGGTTGAATTAACTGGAATTCTGATAGAAGATAAACGATCCAGAATTCTGGTTAAATCAATTAAAATGCCGGTTAAAATAACCAGAATTCTAGCAAACTTAAGCAGAAATCTAGTAAACTTAACGAGAATTCTGGATCATTCATCTTCTATCAGAATTCCAGTTAATTTAACCAAATATTTTTCTCCGTACATAAATGCATCTCATTTATCTATACTGCATTTATCATTGAAAGGTATTGCGACGTCGCGCTTTCATTTCACCGTGTTTCAATCGCTTCTCATTGATTCTACCCGCACTGAGAAACCTATTTAGTTGAATCAATTAATTTCTTGCTTGGATATGGGCAGACAAATCCTTGGTTGATGCAATAAAATAATTATCGATTAATTTCTTGTTTGGATATGGGCAAACAAATCCTTGGTTGATTCAACTAAATGGGTTTCTCAGTGCGGTTAAATTTTCGCCGAGCATGGCCGGAGGTAATACAGTACCATCGATATCCTTCGAACTTTGTGAAACTCGAGGATATTAGTTCGAGGGCCGTCGAACCTTAGCGGTAGCCCGCGTGAAATACGCACGCGGCCATGGTGGATCGTATATATTCTGTGTAGCAGTACACAGAACGTGGACACACAAGAGCGAGATATATACCGCACTACTCCTGGCACCGGCCTTTCTCGCAATCCATTTGCATGCATGAAGAAGTTCGCATGCTGCGCCATCGTCGCCGTCGCAGCCGCCACCGCCACCGCCACCGCCGCCGTTGCCATCGTTATTTTTACTATTATTATATAAAGTACATGTTTCCTATACTCTCGCGTGCGCACCGCACTGTCCACCGGGTGGTTTACAAGCACCATAAGTTTTATCGGGAGGTACGCGGAGGTGGTGTTCGTCCCTTTTTCTTGCCGCATGGCGCGGTACCCTCGATATTTTATTGGTCGATGGCGCCGTACGTAGCGTTCGGCGAGAGGCATATTTTTGCCCTTGTGAGGCGGTGGTTCATCAGGATATCGCGTGTTCTCCTCCGTGTCCATGTACTTTCACGCCGGGAATACGTCGCCCACGAATTCGACCCCGTCGCACATTTGCGAGACTAATTTAATTGACTCGGTCCGATCGTCGGTACTACGTCAATGTTGGTACATCGTTAGTTTCCGATACTTCGATAAGTATTGCAATAGCAGCGGAATATCACGGTAATTGCAGGCGCGAATAACGAATAATTATACAAGGAAATGATGAAATCCAGGATGGATAGGACGTGAAAGATGTATTTGACCGACGATTAATTATGAACGGCTGTACTGTGTATCGTGCGAGTTTTTACTATTGAATATCGTGGCATTATTACATTATAATTACGTGGAAATATGTTGTGTTTACATATCGTATATATGTATAATGAATTGGCTAATATAATTTCCATTTATTTTCAGAATATTGCGCGATTAACACCGAATAATATATCACTAATAAGTATTTATTTACATATATCTATAACACTGCAACAAAAATAATTTTTTTTCACACATAGAAAACTCAAGTTATTCTCAAAAGTAGAGACAAAATGTAATACAAGCGTACGTGTCGTTCCGCGATATCAAATAATTTGTGTTTTTACGTATCATTTGACCAGGTTATTTCAGCCACGGTGCAAATCGAAATTTTACAATTGTCTGAAAATCATGTGTTTTCATACAAAATTAGTCGCTAAATGAGAAAATGATCAAATTAAAGCGGAAATAAAGGAAGATGTTGAAAATATGTATTTTTAATTGAAAATTATTCAAAATTTTCGACCTTTCTAATAAAATGGTCATAACGCATTTCTCTTGAAGTTAGCTACGTATAACGCCGATTCAGATTTACAAGCTTACGAATCGTTTCATCTTTGTTGTTTATCAAATGTTAAACAAACGCTCACAAGCATTATGAGTTATTATGAGCATTTTCAGATCACGGCTTAAATGGCGATTTTCGACTAAAAATACATTTTTTCACCATTTGGCTCTACTTCAATCGCTTTAATTTGATTGTTTTCTCATTCAGCGATCAATTTTACATGAAAATATATAATTTTATGGAAATATGTAGGGTAACTCCGGTATATACGCCGCACCTATCAAAAACTTAATTTATTAAGTATTATTTACTATGTTTATAATAAACGAATTGTATCATAAAAACTTTGTACTGTCTACTACTATGAAAAAAATATTAGAAATCCGAAATATTTATTTTTCATATTAAAAAATAAACTTTTTGAAACCCTTACATTTTGTCCGTAATCCTATAGGGACAGACGGGATATATGACTACACGAAGAGAATTTTCTTTTAAAATTCACCCTGAAAATATGGTGACTGTGGTACAATACAATATTTTAAAGATTTTTACCATGCACTTCAGTAAAATTGATCAAACTTATTTTATACTTTATTGTAGTTTTATTAATGAATGAGAGAGATTTATATTAAAATTCTTCGAAATACAATGTTGTCCCACGATTGTCATATTTTCAGGGTAAATTCTAAGAAAAAATTTTCTCCGTGTACTCATAGAGGGAGGGGGGTACGTATGGCTCATGAAAAATTTACAAATAATGCATATAAATAAGACGTATAATGACACAATAACTTATAAAATATGTTTATAAAGTTTTATTAAGGAATAAGAATGTTAAATATGTATATAAAGTAATAAATAACAATTACAATCTTCCTACATATATTACAAGTGTTATGACATAAGGTACATATTTCATGTAATGCGTTTATTGCATTTAGTGCACTGAATTCAATCTGCGCACTTTGTATGCTTCGGGCATAAATCCCACTTTCTAAAAATGCCGTATATCCCAAACAGATGGGATATACAAGACAACAAACTAAACAAAGAATACGAAAGCAAAGCTCTTGTATTTTGCTACACAACATGCTTTACTATTCCACTACACGTATGTATCATGAAATAACCACTAAGTCTTTTACACGCCTTACAGCAATCATTTTATGTAGATTATAATTTATGATGGCGTTACTTATTACAGTGACAAATCGATTCAATTCACAATAAATTCATTAATATTAACAGTAAGAGTTGAAATCATAACACGATACTAATATAACATAAAGACATGTAACAGAGTAGTTGCGGGAAAATTATCCCCACTCCTTCTATTTTTTCTGACTTCTGCGGCGTAAATCCCAACTTGGCGTATTTGCCGGAATTACCCTATATAATGTTCAGACAATCGCAAAATTTCATCTTACGCACGTCGGTACTAGATTTCATCTCTACTTTCACAGAAAATTTGAGTTTTTCATGTGTGAAAAATATTATCGCACGGTGTAATAAGTACTTTGTGAAAGATAATGTTTCAATGCGCATTAAAAAAAAGGTTCACCAAGATTGATTGAGTTTTGAATATTTGGCATTCTTTTGGATATGGAGAATAAAAATAAGATTATTTTATGTCATAAAACAAATACTTTTTAAAAATAAAGAAAAGTATATTTGCCATTAAATTTGCGAATATTTTACGACATATAAAACAAATTCTTATCTAGAAGCCTTGATCGCGCGGCTGTCAAAATCTTTCTTGCGCTTATCATAAAGTTCTCGATCTCAGCTGGATGCGCATTTATGGCGAGAAGATTAACGTTTACGTATCGTGAAGAATCGTCGACTGTAGTCGGAGAGAATAATTCCCTCTCTTTTATTCGCATTGCAAGCTCGCAGTGTCTCGGCGAGCAGGTGCCTCCTGGTTGCGCAGCACCTCTAATCGCCCGTGGCGAGGGAATTAAATGCGATATTGCGAATTGCGCGAGCGAGCGCGAGGGACGTTGACAAATTTCGAGTGAGTGAAGGCGCTATCCCGGCCGCATCGGCGACCACGCATCGCGATCCGTTGGGTGAAAGCCGCGCTACGCCCACACCGCCGTCTTGTCGTCGGTAATTGTGCGTCGCGGAAAACGCCCGGGGCCATTCGGCCGTGTGCAGTGTGCATCCCAGGGCATCCTCGTCCGTGCGTCTTCGCCCACAAAGATACGGCGCGGCGCGGCGGAGCGAATGCTATCGACGCAGAAACTCCGCGACTCATGCGAATCGATCAATCGAGAGGCGTGCGAAACACGACGTATAATATACTCACCTTAGTGTGAGTTATCAAAAAATGAATCAGCTTTCAAAAAAAGGTTTTTACATATTTTACTACACTGAGAGAAAAATCAACCATAAAACAACCATAAAAAATATGGTTGTCCCAAAATATAACTATAAAATTATAGTCACTTGAATCATTTTTATGGTAATTTCAACTATTTTATGGTTATAATAACCATTACCGTATATATATATATATATATACCTACAATTTGTATATACCTATATATCTACAATTTGGTGCCTTATCCATACCATCAAGGATCACTAGAATGTCTTCGTTTTTTTCACCTCTTTAAAATATAATTCAAAAAGTTTCTAAAAATTCACCAATATACTTTCAACTTTCTAGAATACATATTGACTCTTTATTTTGGAAAATAATAAAATGTATAATTTATAATTACCGAAAGACTCAAAGAAACTTGCACGAACAAGAATCGCTCGGTCACTAGTTACCCATATTAGTACGGTAAGGGATAATTATAATTATAGGGGAATGTCGTCAGAGTTGAGACGCTGTTAGGGTTGGGACACTGCTATATTTTTTCCGAGACACTTAGCGCCACCAATGTCAAAGCGTGACATTACTACTCTCGGTAACAG
>NW_017299334.1:213738-275169 GCF_001594075.2 Trachymyrmex cornetzi
TATTTCTTTTTATAGCTAGTTATATGTATATATGGAGAAAAATGCACTCGGTTGCAAGGTTTGGTATCTTATATAGGTTATCACCTATATAAAAATTATATAAAAATTATATAAAAATTGTTTGTTTTCAGAACTTCTCGCTATAAGCGAACGTCTGATCGAGCGAATCAGAATAACGTTTTCGGGAAGATTTCGCGTCAATAATATAATATATTATAGGACCGTACATGTGATAACACAAACTATAGAAATCAAAGCCTTTAAACGGTCTAGCTGGATCTTAATGATAAAAAATTATTTTAGCATATATTTAGCCGATATTCTACAATGTCCCAACCCTGACAGCAAGTCCCAACCCTGACTACATTTTTTGTTTTTTTAATTTGTCTATAATTTTTTTTTTCAATGGTGCGCGTTGATTCGTCCAACGTGAAACTTTCTTATAATCATCCTAACTTTGAAATAAGACGACAAAATCGAGAAATTTCTAATTTAAACAAAAGTTATACAGCAAAGTCAAAAGGTGTCCCAACCCTGACGACATTTCCCTAGTTATTTTAGGTTGCCAACTATATACATTTGTTGCTAGAACTATATACATAATTACTGTTATTATTATTATAGCAGTAATAATCATAATTATAGTAATATTTAATTGTGGTTACAAATACCAAACATTTTTCTCTCAGTGTATACTCCTTCACTGTTAGATTTTATAGGGTCAAATTAACCTAATGTGAGTCGCCACTGCTCCTACTAAATATATCGTTATTTTTTACTAAAATGATAATTAAATTTGACACTATATAATGTTAAATTGATTCTGTATAGTTTCAAATATAACCATTGTTTTAGTAAAAAATAACGATATTGAGTAGGAGCAGTGGCGACTCACATTAAGTTAATTTGACCCTATAAAATTTAACAGTGTTCAGATTTATTCAGAAGTACAATTGTTCTTTGAAATAAAGATTATCGTGGAAATCAATGTTCGTGTTCAACTATTCAACTTCACAAAGGAAGACGTCAAAACACAGCCGATTTTTGTAATTGAAATGACAAAAAGGTGTAAGTAAATGGAATAACGTTTTATGTAGATTTTCTACTTAAATTCCTCTTTTCCTTCTAGATACAATAGTCCGTTTTAAGTCAAAATCAGTCAGACAGGTCAATAATAACGTACAATACAAGGACTTCGATTGTAACATTCAAATATCTAGTAGTAATCTTACACGGAAAGGACGAATTTGCTGAAAGATTTAAAATTTTACTACGTATTTGAAAATTTTGTTGAATCATCAAAATAATTTTATTGGAAACTCAAACTGATTGCTAGAATATCAAAATTTTTTGCAGCATTGCTCATCAATTTTGAGTTTCTAATTATTATTTTGATGGTCCAATAAAATTATTTCCAGATTAATATTCAGCAAAATTTTAGGTCTTTCAGCAAAATCCTTTTGTGCATAATATTCAGCATTATATTATAAAACATTTCGATAAATAAACGCATAATAATCGTAAAGGGCGATTCAACTTTTTTGATAATGCAGTAAATTGCGACACGGTTAAAAAAAAGAAAAGAAGATGCCTTGCGAAAACTGAAGTCCAAGTTGTGGAATGAAGATTTCAATTAACACGGGATTCTTCCAGAGAAATGATTTTGAAAAAAATTGTTCGGTAATATTACATATTAATAAAGTATGTCGCGTTTTTTTTCACAAGAAGGATGTCAGGATAATTACGCATTGATGATAGATTACAATTGAAATACCTATTGAAGATACAAATTGAAGTTGCGTACGAAGTGCGAGCGTAAGATACTTATCGAAGATTACAGCCGAGTATTGCATCTCACCGCAGACGAGTAATTACGATAGTATCGTAAATAAATTTTTGAAAATTTATTTAAAGTATAATTATCTCATGATTTTTTATGAAAAAAGATGATTTATTACAACATTTATACCACTCAAAAATTTAGAGCACTCTATAATTTTTAAAAATACGATTCTTTATTTTATTTATTTATTTTATTAAAAATATCAATTTTTATTTTTTAACATGTACTCTTGAAATAAATTTCATGATTGAACCAATATAAACTTTCGTACATTTAGAATGCTAGTAAATAAAATTGATTAAACTTTAAAAAAAAGTGATCCAAAGTTTTGTGAGCAATAATGTAAATAGATTATAGGAAAAGTCATTTTAAACAATTTTATATTTTTTTTTTTCCGCTGTGGTATTAAATTACTACTTCATAGAATCTACAGTTTCTTATTGCAAACTTTTCATTGTGGGTCATTAAAATTTCCATTGAAAGGGAATACTATCTAAACTGTCTTGCTCCCGTTAAAACAAGTGTGAGTATTTGGTGTCTTTAGTGTGAGTATTCCGGGAGCATTTAGATACATCTATAAAATGATGCGTGTTTGCTCACGCATGTATGCGTGCATGTGTACATGTATCGCGCATGTATAGTATGCTCGCACATTTGAAGCGAGAGAAACAGTCAGGCCAAGTAACTGTACATCGCTGTTTGAGTTATAAAGTAAGGTCGAACGAGGGCGGGAGGGGGATGTGAGAGAGAGAGAGAGAGAGAGAGAGAGAGAGAGAAAGAGAGAGAGAGAGAAACGGTGTATCTAAAACCTGGTTTTATCAATTTTGCCGAGGTTTACGGTACTTCGGGCGACGTTTGCTTAGACATGATCAAAGTAGGTCGTCTATCGTTTCTCTTGAGACAGAGAATCCTATTCTGTTCTTTTCTAGCAGAATGAAAATCTGACGAACTTACAAAGTAATAAAATTACTTCTATCTCTTTTTTTGTTTTGAAAAGGGACATAAAGTATTGTCGAAAAATGAAGAGTTAATGTCACTGTAAAAAAAATTTGCAGCTGCTAGAATCTAATTTTGCTTAAATTACAACCTACGGGAAGGGATGAAAATTATTTTAAATTGCCTGAAATAAAAATGTATTCTCAGACTGAGAGAAAAGTATTTGGTGTTTGTGACTATAATTGCACTTTGCATATATAATAAAATAATTATGTTTAGGAGCTCCATTTTAATTATTATTGCTATAATGTTACCAATAATAATTGTATTTATAGTTCTATCAAAAAATAGTTGTTACCGAAAATGAGAAATTACGTGATAACTGCAATTAATTTTTCTCTCAGTGCATAGTTTCACGTTCACGCTGATATATTTGCTCGTAGTTTCTGCGAAAGCTAATCGTGTGATTATCCCTCTAAAGCAGAAAAATTCACGATTAAATGAATATCGTTATTGATATTGATTACTTGCGCATTCCGCACGCGAGCAATTAATAATGAATAATCTTCGATATCTAAAGATGACGCATAAGAGATTTTCCCGGCAAGGTATTATATTTCAATCGCAGACTGCCTCTTTCGCTTTCTCAACCCGTACATTTTTCTCGCCGCTATCTCTCAGAAGGACAATCCATTTCACTGTATAGAAGTTGCGGATAACCGCCGGCTAGACGAACGACGGCGTTCCTCGGGGATTACTAAGCGGCAAAGGTACGCTTAGGCGAGCCCTTCTTGACTACCTTGTGCATGGGCGATTCACTATGTACGCGCGCATTATACTCGAGGCTAGAAAGTGTAGGTTCGGCTTTGTTCTTCGTCGGCCGGGCGGGAAGCGAGCAACAAATCATATCGACACGGACCCAGTGTTTCTTCATTCGCCTCCCACATTCACGATCGGGGGGTCTGTCTCTTTATCAACCTATCTCGCGATACAATAATTTTCCGACGTCTTCATGTACATATATGTATATAAATATGTCCCCATTAATCCACGTCCTCGCGGCGCAACAATTAATTAGTACGAGCGCCGAAGAAATCCTTGCGACTTTCAAAGCGAAGATGGATAAATCGACGCTGGTGGCCTCCTCTGCATATTTGCGAATATAAGTATTTTAGCAGCCTTGTTCGGTCCGTATAGAAGACGAAGGATATTTGATCCAACCTGGCCTGTCTATTTACATTAGATTATTCGAGATAATAATAATTAGGTAATGATGTTGTTAGAATTGCAAAAGAATCAGAGAGGGAGAACAATTAAAAAATTGAAATCTTTCTACAGTATAAGTCTAGAATAAACACAAAAGTAAATAACAACAGAATTTCATTCTTAATAATATATTTATTTTTGGAATATTTATTAAATTAAATTAAAATCGATAGTTAATTTAATATATACTCATGCTAATACAATTATCTTATATGTATAAATGATACTATTGCATTTTTATAAACTTACAAGAGGTTGAAGAACCTATTAAATGTTTTGCTAACTTGCATTTTATAAAGCTTGTTTGAAAATGTTTGAAAACTTTATTTAGTTTAGAAGATGCTTTTACACGAAAAAAAATTTATGCGATCGTCACTTAATGATTTATTTATCTAGTCAATCTAGTGAAAGATTTTCCGTCATTGAACATTTATTTATGCTAACGTGTACAAAATTATACATTTACATTTGTGAGAATTGTGAATAAATTTTAAGACTTTAAATTAATGACTTATGTTAGAACTATTTCAAATATTCTGTAACTTGTATAAATATATTATAACTTTACTTTATGTTAAACAAATAAATTAAGAGAAAGATTTAAATGACAGATGTATGGATATTATTTTACATAAATCACTCTTTTTACAATTAAATTATTTTAATATATTCTAGATAATTGAATTAAGATAAGTGATGCAGTAACTGTCACTATCGTTAATGCACACGTGCGAAATTATAGCGACGTGCAACGAATTCACGTCTAGGCTATGAATAACGATTGTCAATAGACGCGTAGGCGGGCTGTGAGTCCTTCCTCAACGTCGATATTATGTTAAACACTTATTGTCTCGCGCAGATGCGCGCATTCTTCGAAGGATTCGACATACTTCGGCGCTTTGCGCTCTTGTAATAATTTTCGCAGAAGCAAAACAAAGCAAGAGAGAGAAACAAAGAGAGTAGAGAGAGAGAGAGAAAGAATTTTACGCGTACTCATAGGCTCGCCTTGAAGTCCGCTCGTGAACTCGATCAGAGTGGCCTTAATGAAACATCCGAGAAGTTTTTCCATCCGCATATTATGTTATTAGTCCAACCGCGAAGCATAGTGGCAATGGTATGCAATGGTATGTAATGGTGCACGTTATTATTCCAAAATATAATAAAAACGCCGGCAAAAGGGCGACGGATGAATAAAATTGACCTTACGCAACCACATTGCATAATGGAAGTCGACGTGAAACATAAAACATTCCCCGATAGTGTCACGATGCGATGCCTGTTCAATCCTTGGATCATCGTGTCTTAATTTATTAAAATTTATTTAGAATTATGTAAAATTCTGAACTTTTTTAATATTCTCAGTAATCTCATAAATGTGAATCGTGTATAATTTTGTGCCCATTGGCATAGATAAATGTTTCATGACAGAATCTTCTACTATTAGATAGATAAATTCATCGAGTGATTGAGATAATAAATTTTTATGTTTTATTGAGTTTATTTTGCAGTTTTAATGGTAAGTCATTTTATTTTTATTTTGATACATTTTTCTTTGTGTAATAAAGATGAAATACGATCGGTTTTAATCGCATCGAAAACTCGGAAATTCGAATCTTTTGGGGCATAAATCAAAATTGTAGATTGCATCATCAGGTGATGAAGATAAGGGGCGAAAGAGAGTAGACTGCAAAACCGCGGAAAATAAGAGAAGCCCGTGTAGTTCAGGGTTGTTGAAATTTATTTGCGATCGTGCATATAAGATACAACGCTTCATTGCAATAACACTTCTTCTAACAGGTTCTCTTTTACTCGTCCGATAAAATCATCGGCGGTCGCGTTGCGCCTTTTGCAACGCCCTGTACACACGTGCTCCCTCAGTTCGGATTTCTCTTAATAACGCCATTAACGATGTCTGGCTTTGTGGTATCAGGAACTTCTTTACGTTACTATTTGTATCTATGTATTCTTAATTCTTTAGCTTTCAAGTTTTTCTACCAAATCAATAATAAGTGAAAATCGATCGATATGTGAATAATACAAATAAGCGAAGAAGAGAGTCACATTCGGTCAAAGGATCTTGGTGTCTAATAATATTTTTGCGTGAATTTTTATAATTCAGCTTATGCAAATTGCGCACCGATATACAGTGGAATAAATTTTGATCAACTTTTTGTTTCAACAAGTAGTGGATATTTCTCGTAAGCGTTTCTCACACTAAAATATTCCATCACTCTTTAATTTTTAGAAATTTTGCTTTGAATTTTTTACGTAATTACGAATAATACAAATTTGTAATTTTTACAATATGTGAAAATAAATGTGATGGTATAAAACTCCTTTTATTGTTTACAATTGAAATAATGTATTAAAATAATAAAATTTATTGGCAATATTTAATGTTAAAAGATTACACAGATTTACAAGGTTTCTATTTATCAACTAAATGATGACTCTTATGTATTTTACTCCGAAAAGAAAAAATTTGTAAATTATCTAAATTGTTTTTTCAAAAATAAGATCCTTGATTTTCCAAAATCTGTGAGTGATGGAACCTTATCTTTTTTTCAAATATTTAAAAATGTATATAAGAATTATCATTCAGATGTTGAGAAACAGAAAATACAGTGTTATTTGTGGATTTTGCAACACAGTTCTAAATTGAAACCAGAGTATGTAATGTTAAATTAACAAGCAATTTAATAAAATGAAGGAGCACTTTAAATCATTGTAAAGAATTTATTGCGAAAAATATCATCCCATTGATATTACACAAAAAGAATGATCTTGTTGAAATATCTAAAAATTTAAATAGATATATATCTGAAGATATATAATTCTATTGGACCATTAAAATATTTATGTATGAATTCGAACAATTGATGAACAATGCTGCAAAAAAATTTTTTGATATTTTAATAATTAGCCTATATATAACTATATAATTATTCTAATGATTTAACAAAATTATATTCAGATTTGTGTTATAGCTAAATTTTTAAATATATTGATAAAACTATTCTTTGTAGGTATCGAGATCCATTTTAATCGAATATATAGCTCTTTGTTTCATTAAGTTCTGTCAAAGCATCATTACTCCCTTTCAACTTTTATATGAATTTTTGTCATTTTTGATCATTATTTTTGTATCTTTTTGATTCCATCAATGGTGTAGTGTTACTGTTGCCGCATATGCGAGCCATTCGAATTTGATATTGCGATTTCTTCGGCTTGAAGAATGCATCTTGGTTCATCTACGTGGGCACACAACTGCGGCGTTGCAATTAAGTCGATCTTTATTCGCGACCTTCCCGCTATTTGCGACTCGCGTAGTAATGGCAATTTTAAAGGCTCACAAGTGAATATATTGCGTTTATATAAGAACGGCGCGTCTTGTAATGCGCAATATCATATCAGTATATTGAGATTATGCTTGCTTTAAGTGTCTCGAAAATAGCGTAATTAGAAGATGCTAATTAGAATTTACATTGTACGCAACGCGACAGCGAATCGTTTGAAAATTCGATATAGACAAAAAAAAACTTTCGGAACTATATCCTCGTCGTTGTTGGCAATTTTATGACCTTTCGGGATAATAATTCGTGGCAATAATTACTCGCCTAATTTCTCTGCCTACTCGATTTGTTTAGCGCTGTGAACGCACGTTTCTAAAATTCTAAAACTTGTTAACTGCGCTCTGATAATGACTACGAAGAAGAAATATGGTTGAACAAGAATACACTAACTACGTGATTTACCGTAACTGGGTTAACGAGGAGCAGGGAAACGAGGAGATTCGAGATTCCTGCTAACATTTGCATTTATCTTAAAATGAACGTCTATGTTACTGATAGGCAGTATGTCTTCGTAAATGGCAAGATCGTTTGCGGATTTTTACGGTCTTCATCGGCGCGATAACGAAGTCGCTACGCGCGTAGTATTAATTTTGTCGTGATATAGCGCTACCGTTAATGTATTTCCTCATTTTTAAGACGTGATTCACATTTTCATGAGACGTGACGTTAATTCATGAAGGTGTGAAACTGGTAACACGAATAAGATCTTGACTCTTGTAATTGTCTTGATTTACGTTTATACGTGAATATAAATGTCAGCGTTAGTGATGCATAAGGAACACGATGTTATAAACGCGTTTCTCTGTCTCTGTATATATAATGATCAAATTACGGCATGAACATTACCACTTTGACTGTAATTTCGTTTCGACCTCGAACACGTCATCGAGAGAAAAATCAGCAATGGCGCAATTATGTATCTCGTAAAAGGCACCTGCTTCCCAAACGCGGACTCAGTCTTATGCTCACTTCGCTAGAAAGTGTATTTTCTGAAGGCAGAACCATTTTCTCCTTTTCCGCAGACATGACGTGTAATTTTTTTCTCCTTTAATCGGTTTCACTTCCGCAAGGGATGACTGATCCGCAATCATTTAGACTTATTGTTAATAAATCCATGGATCTGAGCTCAGTACACTGTAAACACTCGCATACGTTTATACATTATATATCTATATACACGTTTTCGTTATGTATCTATATATATGTTTTTTTGAGTGATGAAATGTGGAAACGTAAAAGCAAGATGTAATTAAATTTATAATATAAGTAACTAAACAGTAATGCTTCTCAAATGTGGATTTGAAGAGGCTCTTTCAGCTGCTCTCTTGTATCTAATCGTTACGATTAACTTTTGAATTTACTTTGGAACATCGATGATGATGGCTTGAACGGAGTCGAAACGTCTAATTGTTGTTTTTTATGTAAGGTCTCGAATAATACATTCGTTAATTATTACGCACGAATAACTGCGTCGATTATTGCTCTCAATTGCCCGTCAATTAATGTATATTTATTCTTTGTTATAATATAAGATAAGAAGAGTAAATTAAAATAAAGCTTTTTAGGCTTTTACGCGTATTATCTTCAAAGATACCAGAAGGTTATCACTGTGTTATCCATTGTTAATGCTAATGTTCGTCAATCTTATCGTTCACTTTATCAGGATGAGGAGCGCACTGATAGTGTAATTTTTTGCAAAAGTCCAAAAAATGATTCCGCTGAAAGAGCTGAAATTTTGCTGGATCTGAAAATAATTTTGTTGCACAAGTTCAAGTCGGTTGTTAAAATATCAAAATTTTTTGTAATATTATTTATTATTTTTTAGTTCCCATCAATATTGTTTTGATCACATTATTTTGATGATCCAATAAAATTATTTTTAGATCTGTATTCACAGCAAAATTTTAGATCTTCCAACAAGATTATCTCTTTCCCGTAAAAAATGATACAAATAAAAAAATATAAAATTGTGTTCAAGAGTGAGGAAAAAAATTGCGTACATTAAAATTAATTATTACGACAATATTAAACATAAGTTAACTTATAGCTAATCACAAATTGCTTGTTTTAAGTTCTATAGAAGTAATGTAGGTATTAAAATTTTGTTATGTTACCACTTAAAACTATCCCTATTTCGATTTATATTATGTTTTCCTTATATTATTTTTTTGGGAAGTATTTAAATTCAATTTGTACCACTTTTTCTGAGAAGACCGATATATTTAAAACGTAATTCGTACATAATATGAGATTCGAAAAATTCGATTTGTATCACTTTCTTGCGAGAATGCGATATGTATTTTGATAAGGATGAAATAGGAAAACGAAAGTTTATTTTTTATTTAGGGGAGAGTGGTGTCGGTTGTAACAGAGAGTCAATTGTAACACTGACCGTAATAACTTGATCTATTGACATCAGAAGGCTAAATTGCGTGCACGGTTGCATAGCTTTAACAGAAGTAAGTTATTGATGAAAAACTGAGTAGGCGCACGTCAGTGCAAACTTATCAGTACCTATTTACTTGAAATCAATGTCAAATCGTAAACTTTGTTATTCGTTTCTTTATTCCAGCTCGTCCCCTCGCTCGTCCCATAACACTTTGTCTTAAAATCATATTGTTTGATATGAATATATATGTATCGATTGAATTTATTGCTTACATGTGAGTTTAATGGACATCTAATGGAAACAATCGGCGGTGGTTGCAAAAATAACAATCCCAGTGGTGTCGATTGTAACATATTATAATCATATTATATAGTTTGAATTATCAATTGTGAAGATGTGAGTCGGAAAAAGTCAAGAAAACTGATTACAGAATGCAGAAAATAGGTATATTAAGCTGGGCAGATAACAACCAATTTTTCTTTTGTCTTAATTGTTTAAACAATTTAATATTTGATCATTAACAATAGTTATTTTTACTTACAATATCTGAGACCTCACGATTATTATTTTTTGTTTTTTTTTCACGTTGCTTAATGTTCATTAGCATAGTGTTGATGTATTATATTACAATTGACACTTTGAAGTTGTACCGCCGTGGTGTCAATAGTAACAAGTTGCAGCGATGTCTTTAATGGTGAATATTTTCTATAATTTATTGTTTTTTCAATATCTATTATGTTATAACAATTCCAAAGAAGAGCCCCTTGTTTTCACATAAAATTAAGATTTCCTGATTACAGAATGCAGAAAATAAGCATATTCAAGCTGCGCAGATAACAACCAATTTTTCTTTTGTCTTAATTGTTTACAATTTAATATTTGATCATTAACATAGTTATTTTTACAATATTTTAGACCTCACGATTATTATTTTTTTGTTTATTTATAATAAACTAGTTAGCTGCAAAAATCTTTTTTGTTGCAACTGACACCACTCTCACCTATTTCTCTTAATTAAAGGAAAAATAAATCATTCGCGCGAATATCTTCCTCGCTAGAATTCCTATAGACTGACACGCGCCGAGAGCTAATTGGTGAACGTTGGCGGTGCGAGACAAAGCGTATATACATCAATCGCTCTGGCGGCTGCATTGTCTCGTGGTCTATTAGTATTTCTGCAGGTCTTTTTTTTCGCTGCAAGGTCGATAATTATTATCGAATTAAAAGGGACGACAATGTTGCACGCGCATGATGAATATCTCCTCCTCAAAGCTGTTTCTTTTATGTAGTTGTGCGTACTGCCTCTTTCGATGTCGAGAGGTCGGTCCGAAGGTCTTGTCCCGGGACTACGGAGACGTTTTCGCGCGAATCCAAGCACAGAGATACAGAAGAGAGATACGAAAAAACGCAGCGCATCCACCTTCGACGCATCCTTGGAAATAATCAACCGCCAGACATGTAGCCTTCGGTTCGCGTCAACGTCGCCGGTTTTCCCGGAGAGAAATTCGCAAATAAGTGTATAAATCTCCGTCACGGATAAGTTCGTGCTATTATCGTGCGTGTCGTCGTTTCGATGGATTCCGCACGAAGGAAAAGTTCTGCGCGTAACGTGAGCGACGTCGAAATGCTTGTAAAATGTAGGTATGCAGTTGCGAAATTAAACGCCGTTTATGTAGCTTGCGCTTGCCACGATAATGACAGTTCACACAGGGGACGTTTCTTGAGATGATGTTTCTTTAAGAATAATAATATATTTGTAGAACGAATACGCACATTTTTGTTTAGTATTTATATCCAGTAGTATTTATCTAGTTAGTATTTATATCCATCGATTATATACATATGTATCCGATCATATAATGAGCTACATTTTCATGCATTTATGTTTAAATAATTTTTTAAGTTAGTTCTTTCATAGATAAGTTATCTGTATGCATTTTAACATTTAATTATTTTCAAACAAGTTTATATTGTAAATTATTACACAATTTTTGGTAAAACAGGAAAAATAATGCTTCTAATTTAAATGCTATATTAAGTAGTATTTTAACGTACTCGTTCAGTAAATCCATGCAATATTTTTAGAACCTACGTAATTATTTTAATAATCTAATAAAATTGTTTCATATGTCAAGCTCAATTTTTAGATACTTTGGCAAATCATTCTTTCCGTAAATGGAAAAAGATTGTCAATAAATAATACAGGAACATAAAAGCTAAATCGCCAGTTCTACATACAAGTATATATATTAAAAATTTCTTATGTACATGAAAACTAATCTAAAAACGATTATATTTTATAAAGAAGATTGTGGTTAAATTGTCAGTATTTTAATAAAAAAATAGATTGATTCTAATTTTATCATAGGCTAAAAAGATAAAGTATAGAATTGTGAAATGCTATAGAAAAGGCACAGGTTTTTATACAATACCACAGAATAATACCGGTTTTTCTCATCTCAAAAGAAATAACGAAACCAATGCTTCTTTCTTTATTTCTTCTCTTCACACTTTCTTTTATTATTTATTATTTAAGGAGTTATTATCCTCTCTCTTCTCGCACTTCGAAAAACTCAGAAAATTATTGAAACCGAGCTCTCTCCCGGGCAGTCTTTACATGCGAACTTGCATGCGAAAATTGCAGCCCGCTCGACGGCGCAGCGCGGCGCAACGACGTGAATCACAAAGACTTGCGTTTATTTTCGTTGGAATGGAGGTTCCATTCTTCTCTTTCTCTCTCTCTCTATCTTTCCCTCGGTAAAAACAAAAAATCGCGGTTAGGTACCGCACGTGAAATCGTCCCGTGTCTGACTTTACTACCGTGCTCCGCTTACTCTTCGAGACAGACCCTGACGGTTTTACGCATCTCTAATGGAGCCTACCATAAGTTGCGCACTATCAGGAGATCCACACTGTTAAATCTTGGTGTCAAATTAACTTAATGTGAGTCGCCACTGCCTCTACTCAATAATATCGTTACTTTTTATTAAAACAATTAATTGTTATATTTGACACTATACAGTATCAATTTAACATTATATAATGTCAAATTTAATTATCATTTTAGTAAAAAATAATGATATATTTAGTAGGAGCAGTGGCGACTCACATTAGGTTAAATTTGACATAGATTTAACAGTGCATGATTACCTCGAAGCAGCTGACAGTTTCAAAAACCGAGCCTCCATTGAGTCATGTGGTCGGACTGGATTTCTTTCGATTCTTCATTACGGTTCATGTATGGAAGAGATGAGTCTATATCACGCTTCACATTTCTCACACACACACACACACACAAATTTTGGAACTTATTTCCATTTATTACCTCAATAAATATACAAACTGCCAAAAGTTTCTGACTGATGAGTAATTTCATTGTATTGTTCAGATAAAGAATTTTTATAAATAAAGATCAAGTTTACAAGTACTTAAAATATTGTTTTTTTGAAAGATACTAGAAGGTTTGCGGGTTATCTGTCTTTATCCATCATTAATACCATTGGCATGTGCAATTTTTAAGTATCTAAGAGAAGAAAATACCCGAAAATCTCAAAAGCATTGTTTTTGTTGATTATAATAAGATTTTTATTAGATAACGTCTAATATAAACTGAAAAACAAATTGACAAAATTATTATAAAATATATATTAACCGGAAACTTTTGGCCATTTTAGCAGTTATTGTTTAACTGGGAGATAGATTATTTAATCGCGAAAAAAATAGATTTATTCATCGCCGTCGAGATTTTTAATTGCCTGCAATGAAACGTGCTTTGTAACGTAGGATCCTTGAGTTCACTAAATATGACAAGGCTGTTTAACATAATCGATAAAGACCTCCGTAATGGAAGATGTTCCGTAATGCAAGATTATGCTTTACGGAACTCATCGTCGATAATAATGAATGGCACATAGGTATAACTATGGTAAATCTCTTTTGAATCGGCGATCCAGTTCTCACGCTTTAATGACGATCTCACTGTCGACCATTCGCGAAAGCTGAGTGATTAATTATAGCGGCTAATTCGTGCATGATGATTAGAAACGTCAGGGGCTCTCTTCGTTCTAACTCACTTTCCTTGTTTAGTATACATAATAACAAGACCTGTATTAGACATTTTGATGGATTTATTACGATAGGAATTTTATTTATTATCTGAAACATATTTTTAATAATTTTTATTCGTAACTTCTTAAATGTAATGTAAGATATTTTTAGAAAAATTTTCGTAACATTTGTGCATTTTCAAGTATAGAATTATTTGATACTAAATAGTATCATACAAATAATTTTATATTTGGAAATTATACTTGAAAGAATTTTTTACACGGAAAGATTTTGCTGTAGTATCTACAAATCTTATTAGACACAGAAATAATTTTGTTGGACCATTAAAATATGTAATTAATTAAGACGCGCAAGTATAATGAACAATGCTACAAAGTTTTGTCATTTTAGCAACTTTAACGAAATCATTCTTTTTACTTTATATACAGAAATTTCGGATTATTTTCTAATTGCGTTACTTAAGTTTGAAATATAATGCATATTTTACAAAATTTTATTTTTTACAATTAAGATGAATTCGCATTAAGTGCTGAGTACTGAGTCACGATAATAGGACTCTTCTTTTCAAGTTTTTCAACTTTCATGTAATAGCTATTAGGCAACTCGAGTTTGTTAAGCTCCGATATCGGGATTAATACGCGCCTTGTGACGATCCTAACTCTTCGCGTGATTTATAACCGGTTGTTTCATCGCCGCTGCAGCGACGACGTTGCAACGAGGGGGCTGAATTGCCGTCGTTGAGGGATTCCAATGTATAACACGATGCACATACCGGACGCTACATGTTCGCCAGGTGAGAGCAAAAAAAAATGATTCTGTGAGGAAGAAGACTCGTGTCTCTTCTCTTCTCTCTCTCTCTCTCTCTCTCTTTTGAGAAAGAGATCCTCATCGCTGTCCGCGAGAGCCACCGGTTTTCTACTGCCGGCATGTCGACTTCAGCGCAGCTCGCATTAAGATCATTAATGGCGCGATTAAAATTTATGCAGCAGAAAATTTGTACTCGACTGGGTGCATGCTCGTGATCAGATCGCAACCTGAATCCGACTAGTTTATTTCCTCCGATCGTGAGCGATGGGCTCGAATGCAGGGAGACGATCCGAATGAACCAAAAAAAATAATTTCTCATTCGGGATAAATGTTGTAATTTTAACTGGTACGTATTCGGATCTTACTATGGGCGAACATTAGAGTTAAGAACTGAGCTGCATTATGAAAAAGTATATAAAATTACATAAAAAATATGCGTTAAAATTAGACAATTTATAGCGGGAATATTTAAGATTGTGTTTTTACAAATATTAGTACATTTATCTCTAATTATATAAGTACAATTACAGGATTGCCACAGACCTGGAAAACCGGGAAAACCGGGAAAAGTTAGGGAAATTGAAATTGGTCATGGAAAACTGGGAAAAGTCAGGGGAAAATGTACAAAAGTCTGGAATTTTGAAGTTTGCTCACAATTTCCTTAAACTGCTTCTATTCTAGATAATTGTTATAATTTGTAAATATTATATCTGACATTTATAGTGAAATACCTTCAAAACTTGCATACTTTAAACGATTTTAATAAAATAATTAAAATTTATATTTTATTTAATATTTTTATTTAATCACCCTTTTTCATAACTGTATTCTTTTTTCCAATATTAATTTATTTTTTGTTGGCTTGAATTTACATCCAAAAATTTTGTGTGCTACTAACCTTTTTTGTATTGTTTTTAATAATATATGCTAGCTTTCCTATAATTCTTGATTTTAAATGTGTTAAAATTTACATATTTTATATTGGACAATTTTTCATTTTTATCTGGAAAAAACCTGGAAAAGGAAATTTTAAAATTTATTTTCTGTGGCAACCCTGAATTAGAGAGTCGGAAAATTACAGTAGTATATTCTATAATCTTCGTGTAAATGTACAAATTCGTGTAATACGTAAAACACAATGATAACATTACACATATTACATTTGCATTTTATGTTCATATCAATATCATAGCTTGAGAAAAATTGTACGTAATTTGTTGACAAATTATTACGTAAATTTATTAATTAACTTAATTTTAATTGTAAATTAATTTTTGTAAATTGTTTAATTAATTGTCATAAAGAAGAGAAAGAGAATAATTTTATTTTGCAGGGTTTTATATTTATAAAAAAAAGATTATAGAATATACGATTATATTGTAATTTTTTTATAACAAATACAGAAAAGCGAGAACAGAAATATATCTCTAAAAAATATATTTTTCTCAATGTGAATGATTAATCATCGATAAGCAATACACATGTTGAGTACTTTATTTTCTCCTTTAATTGTTAATATTCTTTCGTGAAGGTTAAAAGCTAGTTAACGATCTCAGCTTCTTTCCGCTGTAACTATATTTTGCCGAGTTTCCTTTTTCATTTTGGATTCGTAAATATCCTCTCCTCGGTAAAAGTAAGGACGGCGGAAAAAGCTCTCGGTTAACCAGCTCTTCGCACGCCGAGCCGCTAACAATGTTGAACGGCGATCAGCCGCGAAGTCGACCGGATGCGAGTACCTACTCACTCTCGTCTGACTGACTGCAATCTCTCCAGTTCTCTCAATACTTGATTTATAGTGCGCGCGCGTCTTTTTGTTCGTATCGTACATTACCCATCTCGCGAACGTCGGAAGAGAGGCCACCGGTCTTCTCTACGGGTATACGGGGTGTTACCACCTTCTTGATGAATAGATTTTCTATCGAAAAATGTTTTATTTGCTTAAGGAAATTATGCAAATAAAAATATATGTTTAAACATTTATCTCCCGTTTCAGTCACTTTTATTATCGGTATTTCCATCAGTTGGAATTACATCAATAATCATAGAAATAATAAGGCAAAAATGAGCAAAATTATATAGTGTTTAAAATAATTTATTTCAATTTATTTCAATAATAATTTATTTTAATAAGTCCATAATATTGAAATATAATAAATATATAATAAATTGTTAATTTAACAGACTCCGAAAAATAAACATACCATAATAATTATTTAAATAATTATGTGTGGATAATGTCATCAAAAGACTCGATCGCACGATAAGTTTTATTATGGGTAATAGATAATCGTCGAATTAGTTATTCAGGCAAAAATATTTTTTAAAGTTACAAAGATAAAATCTCGAAGTTATGGCCAGAGAAGGAACACCCTGTATACGCTGTGCGCAGATGAGCGAAACGGATGGACGTTACGGATCGGGCGGTGTGCACCCCGAAAAAAAAGGAGTGAAAAAAATCTCTACCGCCGCGGTATCCGTTCATCTCCTTAATCACGGCGGGGCCCGTGTTCGGCCTCGAGGGGTCTGTTCCGTTTCGCTCTCTCTTTCCCCCGTGCGGCGAAATAAATAAGCCGGCCGCGAATGCGCTGGTCCGTGCACAATGCGCCGCCATTTGTCTCGGCGGGTTCGTTTATTTGGCGCTTATTAATTTCAACAACGGGGTCCAACCCGCGCGAGACCCCCGGTGATTAAGCGGCCTCGGGGCACCGCGAACGAAGCGCCCCCGCCCCGGACTTACATCGTGCCGCGGAGACTTCGTCGGGCCCTTTTCTCCGGCCGAAAACCCCTTCGGATTCGCGCAGTTTCACTCGCGCGTGGAATTTATGGTGACGTCCTCGGCGGGAGCTCGACGGTAGCAAGTTTCGACGTCGGTCTCGTTTAAATTATAAACGGAATAAACGATTATGCTGTTTGGAATGTAATGCCGATCTAGCTTCAGATTATTCTACTTTTTAATTAGTTCACCGTCACACACTTTGATACATGGAAAGAACAATTTTGTTGAAGTATCTAAAAATTAAGGTAGATACAGATCTGAAAATAAAATTTTGTTGGATTATAAAAATATCTCTTTCTTCAGAGAACTTCCTGCACTTTCTGAGACATCTTATATAGGGTAAACTTCGCATTTTTGAACACCTTCGACGACAATATGTGCCAAATTTGCGTCAGAACGAGCGCTAGTATATGTTAATAAATCGAAGCTATTTGTACGCATTTATTAGGTGTTAAACTTAATTCCTGCCGTTTTTCGTCTCCAAAATTGATTTGTTTCGGAGGGAAATACCTTAATCAAAGTATTATTAATAAAGTATTATTAATTAGTAATAAAGTAGAAAATGGAGGAAATTACTTTGATTAAGGTATTCATTCATCTTCCCTTCGAAACAAATCAATTTTGGAGACAAAAAACGGCAGAAATTAAGTTTAACATCTAATATCTACATCGAAAGTTCTATCGTATCATAGTCTGTGGTAGACATTTGTTTTAATTCTCAATTTCGCAAGATAAAAAAAAGTGATTTGTATAATATTTTTCTCTTCAAACGGAAAGAAATCGTCGGTTTTATGAACACATTTGTATTGCTTACGATTATATTTTTCATGACAAGACGAAATTAAAGAGAAATATGTTTTTCATATCAAATGTATTTTCTGTTAGTATATGTTTGAATGATACTCAAAGTCCATGATTGGAACGAGAAGATTTGCCGATCGTTGACATCCATTATTATTGATTAATAGACTGTACTTTTAAGATTCGTCGTACATCTTTCATTAATCATCGCGAGTACGATGAAGCCGAAGTAACATTGAAGTAATATAAATAATGATGGAGTTCGAATAAGATTAATGTAGGTTCATGGATAAACAGTTTGTTTAATTAAGCTTATATTGCTTTTGTTTTTTAAACAATCGGAAATGAACTTTCAGAGCGAATGATCTTAGAGAGAATATTAAAAAACATAATATAATATAAATACGTCGAGAGTCTAAATTGATAACTTTCTTAAATAAAGATTATTCGTTAAAATATACACGGTTCGAGTTTTAACGAAGGGTTTGATGAAGTACGGCGGTAGAAGAATTTCTATACAGGATAAGAGAGGATAAGGGAGGGAAAGATTCGGGAAGGTACATGTGCTTCGTTATCGATCTTCGGATTATTTTTTTTAAAACCTTTCCACACCCACGTAACTACAGAGGAATAATCTTACCAATCATTGCCATTAAGAGCCTAACACGATACAATTTACGTTCCGATGTGGCGTATTTTATTTTAGCCGGATGGTTTAACATTAAGAGGATGTAAGTGTCGAAAATGTAATTTGGGCAGACAAATGACGGTCCAGGCGTGATATATTAATGGTTATAAGATGTTTTCACAAACACGCCATGAAATATGTCATTATATGTATAATCATCTTATTTTTTATTTGCTCAGTTACATCTCAAAAATGTGTACGTTTTATTAATTAATTTTATTTTATTTGTATACATTTGAAAAATTGATTTAACATTGAATTTATTTATTCAATGAATTATCAAACATTTGCTATTGTAGATTTAATTTTTACATTTTTGCCTTTACACATAAAAAATGAATTTTTAATAAATTACAAAAGTGCATTAATAGATTACATTGGTAGAAAAATCAAAAGTGCAAATATTATAAAAAAAGGATTAAAATAATTTCAAAATTCGTTATATATACTACTAAATTAATTTAATTTTTTATTTATAAATGTCCCAAAGTTATAAAAGTTCACAGCAATTTTATATCGGATGATCGATTTATAATATAAATTTTCTGTATATTCATATATCGCGCGTTTTTTAAAATATAGAAATTTTATATATAATATTGTTTTAGGAAACCGTAAAACGACTCCATTCTTGCAACTTCACCTGCCTGCAAAACTTCGAGCAAACTCAATTCATCTTCACGAGACAGCCGAGCTTTTTCGCTGATAAGTGAAACGTTCGAATGGATTATTATCCGATAACTCGTCGCCACATGACAGGATGTAACTGATAACAATAACGTACACGCGTCGCGATACTAAAACAACGTCTGCTGCAGGCGGATAATGAAAGTGCCGTGTCGTGAATTCGAATTTATAGCCGCGGGCTGCTTGCGTGTCGCCCATAATCCATAAGGAACCGACTGGTTGGGTATAGTCCTCCTTTCTCACCTGCAATTGCATCGACACGTTCCCGTCATTGCGAGTGCTATATACGCGGTCGTTAATCCGCTGATGTATAATCGGAGAGGATTTTCTACAGTCAGAAATCGTGCGTTGCAACAGGCTGTTATAAAGTACAATAAGTGTACATGTTTGGATAGTGAGATTCTCTAATTCGTAAAATCGTAATCAATTCTAAATTAAAGGATTTCTAAAAAATCAAACAAATCTAAAAAACAGTATCTTTATTTTAGACCGTATATGTGAGAAACGCAATCAATACTAGAAATTTAAAATGCCTATTACGGTCGAAGCTGGATCTTCGTTGCTTGAATAATTCAATCTTGAATTACTAATATATACTATATATATGTACTTGCATATATACCATATTGTAGTCTTTTTCAAACTGCAAAATCTAAAAAACCAAGCAAATTTAAAAAGTTCGGGTTTTAAGAAATGAAGAAAATTTCTCTTTTTCAAACTGTTTATTATATAAATTCTGTTCATTGCATAAATATAGTATTTTTGAACAACTTCGTAAGTTAATTGACTGTAACGATTTGTTTTACTTTTTTTTACTACGCTGATAAAGGCTAGAAAATAGCTGAAACGTACGTGTTTTATCATATGACAAAATCAGTTGACGTGATTACGAAATTTCATTCTTTATTCAGATTCAAGATGATCCTAAAGAATTTTAACTTAATCGTAAAACTGAATAGAAATAAAAAAATTTATTGTAAGGTACTTAATACCGAAATTTTAAAAGGTACATTTCAATCGAGCCCAAGAAGAATACTCAATTTAAACTACGAGAAACCTGAGGAACATCATAAAGTCGGTCAGATAATCGTGCTGTTTTCTTCGTGCTCGTTTCGCATGTCTTCTATTTTTGCTGTGTTTTACGATTATTGACGTATAATAAACTGCTGACGTTCAAAATTTGTAGGACTGTATTTAGTAAATGTGCGTACGAATTTACGAAGTATGAGTTTGCAAAACGTGATGTGTTCTTGAATTATATTGAAGATTCATATAACTGTTTTTTGACGTGATAAAACAACACAATTAATAATATAATATTTTTTACATTAAAAAATAAAACGAGATAATAAATATTTACGAAATAATTAAAATTAATAAGTAAGTATGTATATGGCAAGATAATAAAACGAGCAACGATACAATATAGAATGCAAAATAAAAATCGTAACGATGGTAAAATGTTGAATTAAAAAATTTAAATTATTCAATGGCTTTAAATTGTAGCAAATTATTTGACTCTGTATTTTCTCGAGAAACGATTGTTGCGCACGATTGCGCGTAACAATCCACTTTCAGGGGCAAACGAAATCGCATAACATCTCGGCTTTTCGCGGTCGTCGGAGAAATTTCGCATTTTTATGACTTGAATATGATTCGAACGTACCATTTTATGGTAATAATCGCTTAATGTTGTGGACAATATAGATTCGTGATAATTATTCCAATTATAACAACCATCAGTAAAAAATATTTTCAGAACTATATCTATTTTTAGGTTCAAAAGAAGTTTTCTAAATAGAAGTTGTAAGATTAAATAATATTAAAAAAGATCCAAGTATCTAGTTGTCCAAGTATTAAAACAGGTTTATAAGGTTTAATTATGTTTGCTTAGCTGCCCCTCTCTTCCACTTAACCAAATCTTAATAAATAAATTATATAATAATGCGCTATTTATGCGCTTCCAAAATCCACAAAAAAAATTTTGGGCTTATTTCGTTCAGTTAAAAAAAATTTTTGTAGGGGAGAGCGTTATCATAATTGTAATTCACATGATTTAAAATTTTTTTAATCCTTTATTAAGAATCGATTTGGTACTTATTCTGCTTATTTACTTAATCAACATATAAAACTTATGAAATCTCATATTTCTCTTAAGTTACGTATCAGATTTCATTTATGATATTTGATTCGAAGTATAGGAATCTCGATAAGATCTCGATTTTACGAAGATTTAAAAATGTAAAATAGTAGTGATAGTTTTATTATACTGAAGAGGGATCTGATGTGAAAAGGTCGAAACGTCTGTATGTATGCATAATTGTTAGCCTACAATAAACATATAAATATTGTATAGCACGATCAATAAGCGTGGCTCGTTTGCATTTTTACAATTTGATTATTTAATAAAAGTTCTTTCCGCATACGATTTAAATATTCTGGTAAATATGGGCCCATACATATGCGCACATCTTAATTTAAAAACATTAATGACCTTAATTTAAATATAATAATTATTCAATTAATAGTCATTATTACATATTAATGTCGTGTTTGACGCGCACAACGTGAATGCTTATTAGAAAAAATATATGCATTTTTAAAACGATATAAAAATTCTATGCAGGAAATTCCAACGGGCGATATAAATAAAGGTCGGCGATAATGATATTGATTTATTCGTTCTTGGCAGGGAAATAGTTATTACTTAGATACTTGCTAGAAGGCAAGAAGGTTTTGCATAAATTACAGTTACCTTGCATTAGCATTGCCTTACTTTAACGTCATTTATATCACATAATGTGACCATGAAAGTGCAACCTTGAATACTTTTTTATTGTGCGTTAAAATTAACTTAATTTTAATAATATACGATCCAAGATCTCTGTCCTTATTAAAATATATTTCTCTTATTTTATATTATATATACATATATATGTATATATACATATATAATTTAAAACTTATTTCCTTAAATTCTTGAAATTAAAAAATACAGGCTTCAAAAGTAATATCGTGCAGACATTATCACGCATAGTTGCTATACCATAAACAAATTTAAATATAAATATATAGTTCGTTTTAAGCAGAAAATAAAATACAGATGTCATCTTTTGGTATTTTTAGCGAATAACGCTTTATGACTCCGTGAAACATAATACTGAAACCTTCTATTGCTGGCATTAACGTTGCGTGCGTTGCGATATTGCATGAAGGCGGATGCACTTGCAGTTCTGGAAACGTACAGAAATTTGCATTGCGTAGCAATGCGTTTTTTTTGCTCGCACTCATGGACTTGTGATTTAGAAAATATGCGCATAATCATATCTAATGTTATACCGTAATGAGGCTTTTATTTGCGAAGCATTAAAAATGCAAAGATGCATTGCAAGAACTATTTCCGAAATACATATGATTATTCTTTCTGTCTATGAAGACAGAATTTTAACATTTCGTGAATTATTGTACAGCATTGCTCAAGAATATAAAGCACCCTCACAAAATGTTATGTATCTAACGAAAAATGAATAAAAAAACAGTTTTATTAAAAAATAATTTTGAATATATAACAATTTTAATATTTTGATAGTCTCCTCTAATTTTTGTTAATGCTTTTTTCAAGAAAATTAATAATTTGTGCGTGATTTACACTTATGGCCAAGGCTATAACTAATTTTACAAATAATTGTGTTGTCATATAGATATATATTTTAAATTGTACATTTATTTTGTCAAAGATTCCTTAATTACATTTCAATATTTACTACTGGTAAAAATAATACACAGGCATCGCTTTTCTTTGCACAAGTTTTGCGAATAATCGATCACTCGTGTTTCCAATTCGATTAAGTAATAATAATAAGTAGGATGTTATACGACGACAAAAAGTTACGAAATCAATGGTGTAACAATCCTCTGTTATTAATCGGCAAGCCCGTATTACGTGTGGGTGGAATGCAGAAAATGTGGAAAGGTGAAGTGCGCAGCTGTGCAACAATATCGCGTGTAATATTGTTAAGTATTATGACGTTACACGATTGGTGCTCTTGACACTGTACACGTATGCACAAATATATATCGCTTAATTACAACATAACTAAAACATTGTAGTTTTTTAGTTGCTTGCAAGAAAGAACGGAAACATAAAAAAGTACACTTTTATTCTTCTTAAATCAGTGATTACATCAAAATTGCATTTTAAAATTAAAATTACAAAATTTTAATTATTCAAAGTTTTCAAACTAATTTTCTGGAAAACTTTGTCTTTTGACTTGTGTCGTTATAGTAAATGAGAGCAATATATACATGGAAAGAACAATTTTGCTAAAGCATTCAAAAATGAAAAATAACTAAATACAGATCTGAAAATAATTTTATTGGATCATTAAATAATAAATAATAATATAGGACGTTCAAGCTATTGCTAACTTTTTGCGCAGTATTGTTTATTATGCTTGAGCGTCCTACATAATTATTTTGTTAAAGTATTAAAATAATTATGAAAGACTCAAGCATAATGAGTGATAATTTTTTAATAGAAATGAGCATAAATTAAATACAGTGAAATTGTTCTTTCTGTGTATCCACCGTATATCGTGGAGGCACGTTGAAGATAAATCGTTGATTTAAATCCGCCGTCGCAGACAAGAACGTCCAATAATCTCCTCAATAAGACCGATAATTACTGTGGAAAATCGCGCACGAGCGCATCGACGTTCCGAGGCGAAACGTCGGCGATGAAAAGATGGAAGAAAAGCGAAAGATGCCGCCGTAAGCGAGATAAGACGATAGCGATCTTTTTCTTCTTCCGCCCGCGCAGTAGTATCCGCCGCTGCAACATTCTATCGCATTATGCTAATCGGTCGTGGCTGCAATTTCGCACTGCCCGTGTGCTCACGGCGCGGTACGATCAACGAGCCAGAAATCATTACGCATGATCGCGTGGCTGCAGCAAACCCCGCGGCAAAAATGTAAACCGATATCTAGAAAATGCGTGTCGCAAAAAAAAGAAAATGCCGCGGCTAGATCGAGCAATTTGCACGTGTTTCCTTCGAGAAGACGTGAGATTCCGCTCAACAAAATATTTTACAAAGATTTTTTTTCGCGTTCCAGATCGATACACGTTCGAAATGTGCGCTTAGAAAAAATTTTGTCAGGGTGTGTTTTGGTAGCGAATTTCTGTAAGCATTTCCAGAATCAAGTCATACGGTAATAGCAAATTTACTTTGGTCATTATATCAACTTATATATTTTTGTACAAACAGTCGAGCATTATTATTATACACTTAAAAATTTTCTTTGTTTTACGAAACCATGAAGTATTGTTTACTAAGAATACCGAAAGACGGAAAATATTTTATTTGTTATTTATATAAATGGACTACAGTTTAAAAATTTGTTAAATTTATTCACGTGTTTCAATTTTTCAAATTTTTGTGTTAATTTAACACAAGGCGAGTATGTTAGAAAGTAACACTGAAAGTAACAAAAATATAACACTGACATAATTTGTAAGCAAATTGTGGGAGCATATTTTTTCAAGAAAATTAACATTCTCATAATATAGTAAATTAACACATTTATTTATTTATATTAGAATTTAAAATTATATTATTTTGTTTTATGTATACAATGTTAGTTTGAAAACTTGTTAATTTAAAAACTTTATATGCAAATATCTACAGCTAATTTTAAAAAATTAGAGGAACAAATAACCGTAGTGAGAAATATCCTTAACAATGAAAAATGTCGACAAGTTGCGGATCGCATAGAGATGCAGCGCGCATCGGTTGCGCTCGACATACAAACCTCTCATACGTTGCCATTCTTTATGTGCGGTGAATAATTACTTGATGCAACTTTGTAGGCGTGATTTACATTGTCGCTTGTTGTGTGGCTTATACTTCACGTCTATCTGACTCGTATTCATTTCGTATGACGAACTGCGAATATCTTAATGTACACTTTTTGTCCTACTAAAGAGTTTAGGAAACGCCTTTCTAGAAATTTTAGATTCTTTATTGCATTATTTACAAGATTATATTTTAGATATTTTATATTGTTATGTGCACTGAGAAAAATTTCCAGATTTTATCCGTTCAAAAATAAAATTTTAGGACTATCGGATAAAATTTTATCGGAATTTTAATATTTTAACGGATAGTCCTAAAATTTCTCATCGGATAGTCCTATAAATACGATCAAAATCTATCGGAAATATCCGTTTGTTACATTTTGAAGGGATAAAGTCTGGAAATTTTTCTCAGTATGTAATCATTTATATAGGATTACATTTCAGATTATTACTGTAGGTATTTATAGCGTCACGTTTAAAGCAGCTTTCGCAGCGACACATGCGGAAGAACACGCTAAATTTTGTCCAGAGCTCAAATCCCGTTCAACTCGTTTAATAAATTCGATTTATACGGAAAACACGTATATATCGCCAATTCGTTGTAGGAGTAACACTTACCGCTATAATAGTCGTAGAACCGGCTATGATAAAGCTCGCCATTAATTATCGCCGTCAAATTATAACTCTGAGTTTTAATTGCGCTTATAAAATTACATCTCGTGCGCGTTATTGCCGCGTGCAATATTCCCATATATTAAAATACTCTTCCGCGGTAGGAATTCCTAAGCGATGACGCTGTCGATGTACGATGTATGCATCTCCAACATTGTAAGCCGGGTTTACAGACATTGACCGTATTGAAACAGCAGTAAGGGAAATTCAAAGGATGTTGTGAGGAAGATACATGTCATCGTATAAAGCTTCTATAATAAATAAATTCCCGTTATACTTACATTTAAAATAATTTCATAAAATATTTCAGAATTTATATTTAACTAAAGATGTTCAAATTTAGAAAAGCATTTGAAATAGTAATTTATAATCACAGTATAATTAATATTTTTTAATAATAATTAATTAAAGTCAATATTAAAATGTTTCATGATATTATAATTTTTTAAATAAAATATTATAGAAAATTTTTTTTATTGATCTTTGTAAAACTTAAAATTTTTGGAATTTTTTAAATATGATCACATTATAATGATATATCGCATTTATTTATTACATTTATAATTATATAAATTTGAATCTCTGCACGGTTATTAAATATTCGACGTTCGAGATAATCGCGTCCATTTAGTTCGGACAAGCGTTACCGACCCGCGTAGTTAATCCTACTACAGGACTTGCACATGCAATGTATGCATTCAACAGGACTTATCTATCTTCGTAACAACATTATGCTCCGAGCCTCGTATGTGTGTGCGCGTGCAGAACTCGCGTTTGAAGATCGCTACGCGTGATCGAGTGAGGCATACGCACCTAATAAATCTATACATGTCTCGCATGAAATAACTATAATCATAGAGTCCGGCGATTGTGTGTGGTTTTAAAACTGTTCACAATATTCGGAGTTCGCGATAGCCGGAGGTAATTAAGGTGCAATAAAATAGCAGTTTTTTTTCATTTGTTACCGCACACTTTGTTGAACGCACATAAAACATTTAATTTTTGAGATTGAATTCTTAAGTAGTATAATTTTCTTACTCTATTTTCTTAATCTTCAACTATATAGCTATGGAAACTATACCTAAATTCTATTCCTGTTTGACAGAATGCAAGTGAATCTTCACAATTACAGTGATTGATAGAGGCTCTCTAAATTCTTTGGAGTGGAATCTCACTTTAAAGAGTGAAAGTTGTGTCAGTCTTGAAAAAAGAGTGACTCAATTATCAATCTTTCAGAATAAGATTTCTCACTTCAGAGTAATAATTCACTTTAAAAGTTTTAGAGAAAAAAGTTCAAAAATTTTTTATCTACAATTTAGAGTTTTATAGTATCATTCATACACTGAAAAAAAAGATTAGTTGCTGCAATAATTTAGATAGTAAAATATGGCATAACATTTTTATATGGCTGCAGCAACCAGATTTTGGTTGTAGCAGTAAATTTTTAGTTGCGTTAGCCTATCGAAATCATATACTGACATTGCGGATAGGTTAACACAACTAAAAATTTGCTGCTACAATCAAAATCTGGTTGCTGCAGCCATTTAAAAATGCTATGCCATATTTTACTATCTAAATTGTTACTGCAACCAATCTTTTCTTTCAGTGTAATACTACAAGTTGTATAATCGTCAAAAAATTTTCGCTTTGGATCTAAATGACTCGTTGCTACACGGAGAAAATTTTATATTTAAAATTACTATAATGTGGTAGTAGCTGCAGTCTTCATGTAAATTATAAGTTTAAATGCTATAGTTCTTTTTTTAAAAACAATAATATAACGTAATTTTTACACTTTTTCATAGTACAAATTTTTTATTACAAAATCAAATATATCTAGCAAATTTTGTTTGCGTACCATAGTAAAAATTAACTGTTTTCATATTAGAATATGGCTTAACAAAATAATTACTTTATTTATGTGATAAAAATTAGTATTACCATAGTAAAAGTTAAGTCGGAATCATGTTGTGAGAGTCCATCGAAAATACAAGACATATAGTAAAGTGTAATTTAAAATTGTATTAAAACTTAATATAAAATTTTCTCTGCGAGAGTTAAGAATTTAATCTTATTATTACTCATTATTTATAAGTTACGATACACTGAGAAAAATAGTCTGGTTGGATTAAACAGTAACTCTGGTGGAAAATGGACGAATCAGAATTTTCTGGTTACGTCTATTAGAATTCTAGTTGAGATAACTAGAATTCTGATTAATATAATTATTCTGGTAAAAATAAGAATTCTAGTAGATTTTACCAGAAATATAGTATCAACCAGAATTCCGGTTCTCAACTAGAATTCTAATAAATTTAATCAGAGAAATTTCTGATTCGTCCATTTTCAACCAGAAATTTTTTTCAGTGTACAATTGTGTTTATTATACTAAATGCAAATTTGCATTGTTCCATTTTTGAATAAATTATGTAGCAATTTATCTAATAAGTAAAAGAGAGAGAAAGAACGCGTTGAGATTTATCGAAAGATGTAACCACCCAGCCTCAATCGATTTTTTTTAACGTCGATTTTAATTCAACCGTGTTTTTGATAAAAATCGCAAACTTATAGATTGATTTTTCTGGAATATAACTTGAAATCCTATACTGACATTGCGGATAGGCTAACGCAACTAAAAATTGACTGCTGCAACCAATTAAAAATGCTATGCCATATTTTACCATCTAATTTGCTGCAGCAGCTAATCTTTTTTTCAGTGCGGTTTTCCATTATATGTGCAGTCTCGCGTAACGATAGCGCAACGTAGTGCCTCGTAATGAAGCGGTGACGACGCGCGAGGGATGCAGTTTTACGATTGCAAATACCGGCTGCAACTGCAGAACTCGCGCGTCGAGTTGTACCGCAGATGCCCGGTTGACCTGAGGCATATAACGGTTCTTGGTCGCGGCTTCCCGGTGGTTCCTCTTCGTTTTTTCGAATCTCGTTCGGCAAGATCTCACGGGGCCATTTAAGCCGATTATTCGAGCCGGTTTGACCATTTTGTGCAGCGCAAAAAGGAATCCGGATGCACGCGTGCGTTTACCGATGATCTCGTGAAACGTTCGGACTACTTGCAAAAAATCACCTCTGAGAAAGCGAATGCGTTACTCAGAATCGATAATGCGGTGGTTTAATTAATATACCGTTAAATGCTGTCATTGGGAAGTGGAAGCAGTTAAGCGCTTTATCGTAGAAAGTATCCTTTTCCGGCTCGCGTCGGAATTTTTTAAAATGTTGATTCGTAAAACTATCGTAAAAGAAAAATGAGAGGAAAACTTAAAGTTTTCGTATATTTCAATTTTAGCTATTTATTTTTTTAATTGATCTTGAGTTTCTTTTAAATAAGAAAAATATAATTTTAACATAATTTAAATAGAAAGATATAATTTTTGTTATTCAAATAAGAAAGATTCAGGAAATGATTACTGCAAAATTACTTTTTCATATAGATAGGCTTCAATCAAACAAGTTTAAACTTGCGTGAACAAATTTTTTATCTTATATTATCAAGATTGATGAATCGTATCTTAGATTGTCTTAGCATAGAATAACCGCAATTGATGATGGAATTGAAGCGAAGTCAATGGAGCGCTATAAATTATTCAGATCTATTTGGTAGCGACATTAACATGCAACATATAAAGCACCGCTAAGGGCGAAGGAACTAATTAAGATTGCCAGAGGAACGAGAGAAAGGAGAAGAGAAACGCGATGTGAAGCAACGCCGAGATAGATTCTAGCAGCTCAGCGTTCGCCGTTCATACAGAAGCAACCGCGAAACAAATCGTATTGATTAGATCGAGTCGTTACTTACTCGCAGCAGAATTTTAAAGAACGCCTCGTTGTACTTTACGCCCGCGCGAAGGAAAGCTTCGTGATTCAACTCAATTACTCCGTCGCTGTTTATCAGGATTTATTATGCGTTTCGCGTTGCATCGCGTGCACTTGCGTGCGTTATCTTTTTAATGAAATAATACAGAATTCAACAGGACTTTTTATCAAAAAATAACGAGAAATAAACAATAAAATAAAACGTGAAGAGAACAAGAAGAAATTAAAAGAGAAAAATGATTGAGAAACTTTTTAATGTAACAGAAAGTTTTTTTTCTATGAAAATGGCCAGGTAAATTATTTCAAAATTGTGAAGTTTTGAAAAATGTTTTTAAAATGTTTCTTAAAATGTGCCACGTACCATTATATATTGAGAGAAAAAAATAGTTTTTTAATTACTACAATTTAATTATAATTTATAATTATTTCCGATTCTACATTTTTTTTGTAAAATTATAAATATAAGGAATTATTATAGCAGTAAAAACTGTAAAAATGAATTTCCTAACTATAATTATATTACCATGCAATTCTAGTGACAAATGCACAATGCGAGGTTAATAACCTTGTATCGCTTTCTTGATGAATTAGCATAATAATTAGCTCGCGCGGAAAAATCGCCATCGATCAGCCCATCCTCTTCAGCCTTTGTCTCTTCACCTTTGCCTTGTTGGAAAAGAAAAAAATTTATTCACTAGTAATAAACGTGCCGTTTTAATTATTCGCGGACACGCTTAATCTCATGCCGCACACTTCCCGTGTGCCGCACAATTTCCAAGATGAATACCACGCCCTGTGCCATTAATGCATTCATTACACGCTGCGATTAGTAACGTAATAGTAATCGATTTTCGAGGAACATCTATTACATGAAAACAATTTTCCGAAAGGTGTCTGATTTTTAAATTTACCACGGTGGGAACAAAATGGTGACTACATTTACAGGCGGCTTTAGACGACCAATGTACGCTAACTTTGTGCATATTCGCTAAATATTGACCTACATCCATATGAATAATTATGCATGTCATGCATGTGTATCCTTACATTAATGCATGGGCAGGAAAAATTAATGGCTCCTACTAAGATTTAAATTCTTGAAATCGCTCATCTTCAATTCTAGCGCTTTATGTGCTACACTAACGACGATCGTTGACATAACTATTCCGATCGTCTATACTTTTGAACAGTCTTATAGCTCTCTTTATTTTCCTGCATTAATCCATAATTTATAACTATTATTACATTTAAAAATGCAGTATTTTATGAGACTTTGATTTTATTTTCATAATTATGTTTAATTACTTAATTAAATATTTGATTACCAATTTAAATCTCGAAGGATGGATTCTGTTAAAGTATATCATCGATTCTCGTCCGGTCAATGTATCAATAATCCAACGTGTAAATTGTTACACGGCCGTAGGTAATGTCTGTTCATTTTTAATGCTGCCTAAGGGGCACGAAGGCGCCCGCACACTCCGAAAATTGTTTTGAGATCCAGCTTGTTGCGGGCCGTACCGACCCTTAACCCTTAAATCTCGGTGTATCAAAATCTAATTGAGGGTTTGGCGAGATTGCCTGCAGAACCCGGGAACCCGGGTCCCGATCGCGCACGAGGCATATGAATTTTACGTCAAAACACATCAGACTTGCAGCACGCCCATTCACCTTTATTGCTGGGCGTTGCGACTGCATAAAGCATGCAAATTTCTCAGCATTTACCGACTTTCGTTCGCGACAATCATGCGAAGAAATATTCGCGTGGCGTCGCGTTGTCAGCAGCCTCTGTTCGCTTTACATAAGGTGTGCTTAAAATATAACGATATTCTCTATGTATCGAATATTGATAGAATTTTTTTTATCGATAAGAACATTGAGATCTAATTAGAAAGCTATTTTACAAGGAAAATGAAGGCTTTTTGAGAAATATGAATATTTTGAATAGATTTGTTTCTATGGAAATGTATTATAAGATTTTACTTTGTATTTTGTTTTAAGTAAACTTCGATGATTTAATTACATGTTTATTTAATTAAATGTTTATGTTTGAAACTTAAATGATATAATGTTTGTCATTAAATATAGAAAAGTCGATGGCTGATGAAATAATTTATTAATGAAAAAAGGTTTAAAATTCGATAAAGGAATACGTATACTGTCACACTTTTCAATATCAAGTTTTTTTGGTATACTGTATATGTTCCCACGGTACAAAGGACGCTGAGAATTACGAGCCGGTAGTTAATGATCTTGTTAGTCATGATTTTAATGCAACCTGCTTTACGAGCGATATATCTCAACCTGTTAGTTACTCACAGTTTTCTGTGTCATGTACGCGTGATTTGTTAATTAATGTGATATACTGAAATATAGTAAAAATATATTATCTTGATAAATAATATTATTTTTTGTTAATTATTCAAGGATAATATTTTTTTTAATTGATGAAAATTATTCTCATTTATATTACATATTATTATTGTACTTAGTCTTTTAATTAATATAACATAATGTCAGTGGATATTTATTTGGGTCACGGTTACTTTTACTTTTATTATTTTGGAAAATATTAAATAAAAAAAAATTTATTCTTTAGAGAGGTTTGTGTTAGACTATTAAAAAATATTAGATAACAATGTGCGATATGAAAGCGGTGTCGTAAAATTTTCTCAAGTCCCAGGAGGAATGCTGTCGTCCTTACTCGCAGAAGAGGAATAATAAGAATAAGTTCTCGGCGGACTTTACGTAATAGCGCGTAATTATTATTTTGTAGCTTCGTGCGTTGAATTTTTCGCATTTAAATCCGGTCGTCCCTGGGTGGTCGAGGACCTCTAAGGACTCGTTTTATGTGCGGGCTGGCAACGTAGGTGAGAAGCATGAAACGAATTTGCTTGATTGAAATGACGTTTCTTGCGCGAACTCTCGAGTCGCGCTTGAATGAGTACGCGTGTTGATAAACGTTTTTGCGAACGATGCCTTTTTCTAAAATTCTAATGCTTTTTTGATTAATTATAGGTAATATATATTAAATATTAGGAAACTTTTTCTATGTAATCTAAATCTAATAAAATTTTAATTCTAAATATTATTAACTATAATAATAATAATAATAATAACAACTTTATTGAATGCAACGATTAACATTATAAATACAAAATAAATAGATAAAAAATATAGTTATGTTTGATATTGAGTATCAGCTATACAACAAGAGGCGAGGCGGCAGTTAAGATATAATAGATCTGTTTTTTATTGCCGCACTTTCTGAACTAGTACACACAGTGCAATAAGTTGAAGTGAAACAAATATACGTTTGTTTCACTTTAACTTATTGCACTGGTTCAGAGTGCAGCAATAAAAAACAGACCTATTATATTATCCCTTACCGTACCATCTACAATTTGGTGCCTCATCCATACCATCAAGGGTCACTTCAAATCTCTTTGTTTTTTTACCTCTTCAAAATAATTCAAAAAATCTCTAAAAATTCACCAACATACTTTCAACTTTCTAGAATAAATATTGACTCTTTATTTTGGAAAAAATAATAAAATGTATTATAGTATAATTTATAATTACCGAAAGACTCAAAGAAACTTGCACGAGCAGGAATCGCTCGGCCACTAGTTATCCGTATTAGTACGGTAATTGTTATTATTATATAATATTAATATATATATTAATTATTATAATGTATGTATAGTTTTAATAATTATAAAGTTTACAAATGCAATATGTATATCTTACTTGCGTTTGAGATTAATCTTTTCTAATTTTTTCTTAAACTGACTGCGGAATTTACACGCAATTTATATCCTTTATGTCGCTCTTTAATTTCTCGTAATATCCGCGTGTTACCGGATCCGGGTATTACGAAGGTGTTACGCAAATATTGCACAAAGGATGCACGACGGTCATTATCCAGCGACAAAGCGCCGCACCTTTCCTGGCGTTACTCGCGCTGCCCATATCACGAAGAAGAGAGGTGCTGCATTATTATTCCGTTCGCAGGAAAGAGAGAATCAGCAGGTAGTCGCACGCGATTTTTCAGGCGACGTGTTTATCAGACTTAGTTCCAAGTACACGCGGATTCACTTTCGTGTTCTCGACGGACACGTCTCGAGAACGTACAAAATAACGCCCATACCGAGCCGAGGATAATGTTATTGTTGTTAGTCGATCTTCCGTTTAATAGTACGGCGCTCGATGCTTTTGGAGAAGATATTTCGGATTAAGCTATCGGATTGAATTTATCATGTGGATGACTGTGAACAAGGCGAGTAAAAGGTTCAGAAAGTTTGAAGACCGAATGCCTTATCGCGCAAGTTTCTTAGGCATTGATCATTCGTAAAATTTGCTTCGTCATAAATACTTTTAGTTTTGTTCAGATAAGTGTCGGGCTGAAGTTAGAAAGCTATTTTATGTAATCTTTTTTTGTATGTATTTTCTGCCTTTTTGAATGGAATTTATTTTATGGATGATGTAATCGTTAAAATACAAATTATACCCATAATTTATTTATAAATATATCACATATAAACATAAACAAATTATAAGTATCTATATTAATATTTGTATTATTTATATTCTACACTCTAAAATTTTTAGAATAAAATCTCACTGTTAAAAATTGAGAACTGTGCCATTCGTTTTCAAGACTGGTTCAATTTTTGCTCTTTACCATGAAATTCACTCCGAAGAATTTAGAGAATTATTTATGTTTATTCGTACTTTAGAAACAAAAAATACAGTTTGATTGAAGGAAATTTTACGACCATTTGTTTCATCGATGATTAGTTTAAGTCGCTCACAGCGACATAATTTGCCTTACAAGTAATAATAAATAACACCGTTTTATATAATTATTCCTAACAATCGCAAATTTACTTTCACACTCATTGTCAGTTGTCGGTAAAGAATGTGGAAAATCATCGGCTAACCGTAAGTTACATGGACGAACTTAATTAAACCGTGTATCTATTAGAGAGAGAGTGAATGTGTTACGATCTTTTGCACGTTGCACACTCCACAATCCGCTTCGCCTAATCATAAAATAAATTGACGAGTATAATTTAAACGTGAGATAAACGTGGCAATCTTTGTCAGTCAATCATAATTCATTTTCAGCTTATAATGTTTATGAAATGTCCGGGCCTCAATTAGATTAGATTTATCTAAATACTTGTATTACGCAGAACGTTACAAACATCAAGCTGCAACATTACCTATGAAGAAATATTTTCATCTTTTATTACATTTAAAATTATCCGTAAATATTCAATTTTTATTTTCGTCGAACAAAATAAACAGACATTCTTCATCGCGCACGCGTTTCAGATTTTTCACGATTGTTCTATCAGTCGATGATATGATACAATAGTGAAAAGAATTGACAATCTTGTGTTTCGCGGGTTTTCTCCGTGTTCAAATCCATTCTTGGAATGCCTGGCATTCCAAGAATGGATTTGAACACGGAGAAAACCCGCGAAACACAAGATTGTCATATAGGAAACACCCGTGAAAGCCTCAAGAATATTAGTGAAAAGAATTGTCTAATATGATTTTTCTTCCATCTCGAGAGTTTCGAACAAAGAATTGAATTCGAACGTTCGAACATATTATATCTCAGCTTCTACTGAGAAACGTTCCATCATCCGGACGGTTGTTTTGGTACACGAAAAAATGCAACAGCGCGCGAAACATCGATACGACAGCTAGTTCTCGGGATCGTAAGAGAAGAAAACGCGCGCAGATGAGCGAAGTGAACGAGGAGAGAATGAGAGGTGGAGAGAGAAAGAGAAGGAAAATTCCTCTCGCGTGGCGGCACGCACGTGAATGCACTTGTCGGCCGCGTGCGCGCGTGTAAGAGCGCATGGTGAACCTGTTGCATCCCGGGCGTGTGCAAAGCTGCACTGCAGAATGCGCTTCGACTTACGTGCCATCGCTCGATGCACATATGTTTCTTAGAGACGTCCGGCCGGCCGTTCCTGGTTCATCGACGATTCCTTACTCGGTGTTGCTAGACCGGGAATATCCTCTGCACCGCCAGGCACACTGAGAGAAAAATGTTTGGTATTTGTAACTGTAATTACATATTACTATAATTATAATTATTACTGCTATAATAATAATAACAGTAACTATGTATATAGTTCTAGCAACAAATGTATAATATATAGTTGGCAAAACCATAAAATAGTTGAAATTATCATAAAATTATAGTTACTTGAATCATTTACATGGTAATTTTAACTATTTTATGGTTATAATAACTATAATTATATAGTCATTTTAGATTGCCAACTATATACATTTGTTGCTAGAACTATATACATAGTTACTGTTATTATTATTATAGCAGTAATAATTATAATTATAATAATATGTAATTATAGTTACAAATACAAAACATTTTTCTCTCAGTGCATGTCGGAACGCCGGAAAATTAATGCAATTATATGGGAACTGGGCAAACGTGTTTTCAAGTCGCGTAAATAAGTAGAAAGAGGGGAAGCGTAGACTCCGCGAATTCCAGAATGGAAAATAGCGGAACAGAAAAAGAAATTCTTGATTCTTATAAATATCTTTTCTTATATCGAATCGAACATATAATGGTTACAAATTACAAATTACTAATTAAAATACTAAGCAACAAATTTTGATCACTATTTTGTTTTTCGATAAGTAACTGATGATTGTTGTAAGATTTTATGCTTGTTATAAAACCCCTATTAAGCTGGACCCCCCACCAGCGCAAATTGGGTCCGGACATATTGAAAAATTTAGTGCTCTTTTGTTGCTAATTAGTTGCTCCAGAAAGAATTTTGTTGGTCCAACCGTTTAGCAGTAAAAAAAATAAAAAATGGGTGAGTCCAGCTTTAATGCTTGCGAGCAACTAACTCTACACGTAGCTTTTAATCATGACTGCTACGCATGACGATGCAATTTTGTTTATTTATGGATATTTGTTTAACAATTTAATTTTTTTGATATTTCTTGGCACTATCCTGGAGCAACAAAAAAGCAACAAAATCTGGTGTACTTGTTTTTTTGATATTGCAGTATGCTCTGTATATATTTTTTGACTATGGGGGGTCCAGCTTTCCATTAAGCTCTGGACCCACCTATTTTTTATTTTTTTTACTGCTAAACGGTTGGAGCAACAAAATTCTTTCTGGAGCAACTAATTAGCAACAAAAGAGCACTAAATATTTCAATATGTCCGGACTCAATTTGCGCTGTTGGGGGGGGGGGGGAATCCAACTTAATAGGGGTTGTTATAAAAGGATATACTTTTCAAAAATTTCCATTAATTTTTAGAAACTCCGCTTAAAATTTTTTATTATTAAAATAATAAAATATATTGACAATATTTAATGTCAAAGGATTACACTTATTTACATTGATTTACAAAATTTCTTCTTTTTCAACATCTGAATGATTTTTATGTATTTTACTTCGTAGTAAAATACATAGGAAAGTGGAAAAAAATTGCAAATTGTTTAAATTTATAGAGTTTTGCAAAAATAGTCTTTGATTTCTTAAAATCTGTGAATGGAATCTTATATCATTTTTCGTTTGTTAAAAATATATAAGAATCGCCATTAAAATATTGAGAAACAGAAACCTTGTAAATTAATGTCTAAAATTGTAATTTTACGCTTTTAAAATAAGAACATTATTTAATAAATTGTCATTTAGTTAACCCAATTATAATTATTCCAATTTACAACTATATTATTAAAAACAATGGTATTTAAATAAAATTTCTTAGACTTCTTTCGCTATATTGTTATGAGAATCATAAAAGGGTCAAAGGGCTACTAATCTCGGAAGAATCTTGATTCTTTTTGAGAATGCCGACGCCGCGCGATCGACGTGGATTTCTCTAAGGTACGATTCGATATTGGTGGCATTCGCGTCGCTGGAATTTGCATGATTAGTCCGCAATACACCAGGCTGCTGACGAAGGATGCACCTGGCATTTTGCGCGCTGCCACTCACGCGAATGCATCATCAGCGACGTACGAAGGGCTCAATTCTCGCAACAGCCGTGGGCACTTTCCCAGTGAGAAATGCAAATCTCTTGAATATCATAAGAAAATGCATTTTCAAGTTTTCTCTGTCTCAGGATTAGAAGTAATTTTCCTCTTAGGGTTTAAATTATCTGATTAGCTCAATCTAACCGCTACTTTCCTGAAAAATTATAATTATAGATAATGTAATGATTCGTTTAATGACGATCTCTTCATGCGATGTCTCGGATTCTTATAGTTCCTAGGATAAACGTCAATATTCCAACACCGCCACATTCTCGAAGATCGATAAAAACCTCGCCGAGTCGATTGGCTCTGCCGTAGCTGTCACGCTCGTTTCCATATAATCGCTTCAATTACACGACACAATTTCCTGTTCGGACAAAGAAGACCGGGGGCAACGAGGCGGCGCATTAGATAACGCATGCATTATGCACGACGTGCAAAATCGACCGCGAGAACCTCGGCCGGCCATTAAAGCTTAAAGCCCGTCGAAAAAGATGCATAGACGGGTTGCTGTACGCATCGGCTGGTGAGCGAAAAAACAAAGAGGGAAATCCAGATCAAGGGCCTTATCAGTCCGGCCAGATTGGCTGCCGGTAATAAGAGGACTTCAGTCTAGCGTAATGGCCCCAAGCGTACGTGTGCATCATAAATTCATGATGCGCGCGCGTTTCCCGCGGTACATTAAGTAGCGACTTCATCCGGCGCACGACGGTCAGTACTTGCTCGGCCGATTCTGCGGAAGGATATACCGATCGCGTTTGTTTAGTCGTAAAATCATTGTCCTTAACACACTAACATGGTTTCACGATTTTTTTTTTCTAACATGACGCGAGACGACGACGCGAACGATGGAGACGATGCGTAATTACGCTCGTGAATCGCCTCGCTCTAATTAAAGTCTTTCTTTTTTTCTCTGTGCAGGTACGTTGACCGGATGTTGCTGCGTGCGGCGCCGAGAGCGTGAGACGAGCGAGGATCGCCGGAAATGCGGTATGATGCATTCGCGTTTGCCGCTCCTTGCGCGCCTCGAGTAGACGCACTCGAATGATACGTGGGTTAGTCCACCACCCTGGATAAAAATATAGTACTATTCGTGACAACTTAATTATGCGGTTCATGTTCATACTATTTACTGCATTTGTAAAATATGATAAAGCCTTAATTCGTGATCAAGTATTATTTTCATTCGACGGGATTCAACAATTATTGTCTACTCGTTCTAATAACAAAAAAATTTGATAATAACAAATGGCGATAAATTTTAATGCTAATTTTTCATTCTGAAAATAGCTCAGAATTGACAGTCCCGCATAAAAATATATTACTATAGTGTTACTAGTGCAATAAGTAAATTCGACAGGCGTCACTAATAATGTAATAGTGGTGGAGAAAAATTAATTAAAATTTCACTAAAATTTTATTGTTTTACAATTTAAAATTTCAATGAAATTTTCTCCACCACTATTACATTATTAGTGACACCACTTGTCGAATTTACTTATTGCACTAGTAACACTAGTAATATATTTTTATGCGGGACTGTCAATTCTGAGCTATTTTCAGAATGAAAGATTAGCGTTAAAATTTATCGCCATTTGTTATTATCAAAAATTTTTTTATTAGAACGAGTAGAAAATAATTGTTGAATACTTGATCACGAATTAAAGCTTTATCATATTTTACAAATGCAGTAAATAGTATGAACATGAACTGCATAATTGAGTTCTTACGAATGCCGAATAGATGAGGAATAAAAAAATCGTGATAGTTTTTATTTTCATAATACTTAAATAAACTTTTTAGATTTTCTAAATATTCTTATTAATTCATGAAATATAGTGCAATCAATTGTAGCGGAGGCGATAAATTTCATGGCCCACCCAAGTAGAACATAAATCATGAATCGTGACATCAAAACGACGTTAAAACGACTTCATGATAATTACTAAGTCACCGTTCAATCAGTTACGATTCATTTTAATGACATTCTGACATTATCGTGACTTGTCGTTCTGCTTGGGCAGATTTGAATGTCTTTAACTTCGATTTTGTCTCACGTTTCGAATATAGCTACACGGAAAGATTTTGCTGAAGCATCTAAAAAAATTTAGTTACATATAGATCTGAAAATAATTTTGTTGGACCATTAAAATAATTATGTAGAACATTCAAACTTATTGCTAGAGTGTCAATATTTTTGCTCATCATGCTTGTGATTCCTACGTAATTATTTTGATAGTCCAACAAAATTATTTTCAGATCTATATCTAGCTAATTTTTAGAGATTTCAGCAAAATCATTCTTTCCGTTTACATTAGATCCTTTCGAAAAACGTGACGCAGCGATTACACAGCTTTTCATATTGCGAGAGCAAGTTTCTTTTAAAAATTCTTCATAAATCGTCCACCTTAATTGATCTTTTTTGCATTCATTATGTATACCTAATTGCTTTCGTTACGCTGCTCTTGGTGTTATTATCTTTTCTTCGTTTTTTTCATCATTATTCTTGCAGCTGACTGAATCATCGGAATTAATTTTTTTGGATATCATACCGTTTTTATTTATTACACTGTCTTTATTATTGCCAATAATATTAGCATTTTCGATAGTAATATGTCGGTACATAAATTTGTATAGCACAATATTTATATTTAACGTGCGGAACTGTAAACTTTTATTTAGTTTAGAGAAAAAACATATTTTGTGACACGCAGAAGTCGTCTTAGTTACATCGCGACATGAAAATAGATCCGGACGTCTTTTCATAATTCTGACTACCAATCATGTGCAAATTCTTTGTTACGTAGACTATGTCTACGTGACATTCTCTCTTCTTAGTGCTTGATTTTATTTACACGCTTTTTTCTAACAACTGACATGCTATAGTCTTCTAGCAAATTAAACAGAAAACTAGCAGCTAAAAAACACGTACAAATACATATTTATAAGACATATTTTTAGTTCTATTAATTTTCTAAAAAAAAAATAGAAATTATAAAATTATATTTTTTTTATTTTTTAAAAAGCTAAAAAAAATATAATTTTATAATTTGAAGAATTATATTTTTTAAATTATATATATAGTTATGTTAATTCTCTAATTCACTGGAAGTTATCTAACACGCTAGTTGTTAAAAAATATCGTATTTGGCCTCGATATATTTCGTATCGTATGTATTTTTTACGTCAAGAGATTATCACAGCTTTGAAATCTTGACTATAATTAATCTGATTAGTCGCAATAGCACAGTGTTTGAACCATCATGTCCCATACGATCCTTTTTTATGACGACTTTCAAGTAAAAATTATATAACGCGATGGCCTTGGAACTGATTTCGACAATTTCGTGACTGACGCGACACTAAATTATCTCATTACTTCAAAAGTACTAACCAACGAACCCAAGCGCAGGCAGCGTAATTAAGCGTCTCGTAACTCCAAATGTCGCAAAGGGAGATCGTTTTCCATTGCCGCGCGGATAGACATTATCCTCTTCCTTTAATCGGCCAAGTTGATCCTTAATGACGAAGGACTTTCGTCGACGCCCTCCCTGGATCGTCTTGTGAAGTAACAACCGATCGCTTGGGAAATCGCGCTATCATCCGCGATGACGACAGGCTATTATAACAACGAGCCTCTCTTCCAATCTCGTTAAATGTATTAAGCGCTTAGATCTTCGTATTAGACGAACGAACGTGAGACGCGGCCAATTTGCGAACATCATTGAGGAAATTGTATGTCATTGACTTTAAAGTTGAAATGCCACAGAAAACCGTGTGATTAAATCTCGCGTAACTTTTATTGGACGTTAGATGTGGCGATGGAGATACAAGTAAAAATTCGAAAATTGATATTGTTGCGATTTACGCGAAGCGCTAATATCGATCGTCAGAGCGCACGATCGAGTGTATCTTGCGCGATTACTGTAATTGCATAACTTATGCAATGAAGGAAATTCACGTTCTGAATAGTGTTAACGATTATCGTGTCCCGCAAATTTCTCCGGGTATTATCCTAGCGCGACACTCCGTTGTAGGTTACGCCGGTAACACGCAATTTCCTTGACCATTAAAGCTCCTTCGTGAAACTTTCACCGGATCGCCGTTATTGCAACGCGATAATGCGTTGTCGCACCACAGATGCGCCGTGTACGGCATCTGCATTTCATTTCTGCATACGATTGTCACACGCAATCATATTATTGCGCGACGAAAGCGCGTGTCGCAGGAACTTTCTTCCGGAAGGGATATCCTGCATGTTTATGACGGAAATTCGCACGTAACGCATCGCACGTGAACGTTACGCATGTGACCTGCATACGTGAATATTCTACGTGACATAGATGTTCGCTGATTTGTGATTTTGTCGACAAAAGAATGTAGAATTTAATAGTAATGCTTGTTCTATAATAGGATCGCAAGTCGTTAGCCGTAAGAAATTGGCCAATCACAGTTAAGTGTGAGAAGAATAATCAACTGTGATTGGTTAATTTCTTACGCTGTTAAATCTATAGTGTCAAATTTAACGTAATGTGAGTCGCCACTGCTCCTACTAAATATATTGTTATTTTTTACTAAAATGATAATTAAGTTTGACACTATATAATGTTAAATTGATACTGTATAGTGTCAAATATAACCATTGTTTTAGTAAAAAATAATGATATTATTGAATAGGAGCAGTGGCGACTCACATTAAGTTAATTTGACCCCATAAAATTTAACAGTGTACGGCGTATCGCTTACGACTCTACACTCTAAATTTCTTGCAGTGAAATCTCACTTCAAGAGAGTGAAAATGCAACCACTCTTGAAAAAAAGTGAAAATATTTCACTTCTTGAAAAAAGAGTGATAATCTTCACTCTTTTTAGAGTGAATTTTCATTTCAAAAAAGTGAAATCTCATTCCAAAAAAGTAAGATTTCACTCTAAAAAGAGTGAAGATTATCACTCTTTTTTCAAGAAGTGAAATATTTTCAAGGGTGGTTGCATTTTCACTTTCTTGGAGTGAGATTTCACTGTAGGAAATTAAGAGTGTATTGTAGAACAAGCTTAAGTGTTTTTTATTAACTTGTGGAAATGTAGGAGCGAATAATTAATTGCGAACAATGAAATTCACTATTTATTACCCGCATTACGTCGTCCATGATGCATGAGTGCGATGCACTTTTAGATGCATTGACCGATGACAATGCGTTCACCTGCATTTCGTCTCGCAGTGTCTGCTGGTTAACGAACCGACCGAAGGTCGTTCATCGATTTTCGCACGATGGGAATCAGGCAACCGTTTTTTGTATCTCCCATAATTTACTCGCGTGCATAACCAGCGATACAAAATGCCTTCTAATCAAGCATCAGTGAAATTGAGTAGAGAGTTGAGACAATAAGAGGAATAAAAAGGATGCAAACAAACAACATACATTTATGCATGACATAAAATACTTTTTTTATTAAAAAAAAATTTTATAAGATTTAATATATATTGCAGGATATGAATTATATTTTTTCCAGCGTCTGGAATTAATAACAGAAAAATAATAACATTATCAGGTCTGTTTTTTTAATTGAACTTTTTGTACTTTCTCTCAGTGCTTTTCCTTTTTTTTCACATTGAAGAGGAAAGCTGAACTGTAAGAAGTCCAGAAAAAATAACAGAAATATTTCAATATGTTTTTAATATAGATTTTTTTTAAATTTTTATGCATATTCTTAATTTCAAGATCGTTGAAAATAAGTCGAAAATAATGGTGGATTTAATTATAAATGAGAGAAATGTACATGGTTTATGGAAAAATAGAAGGAAACTCTATAAAATAAAGATGATCGGACATTTTTCTTTCGTCGCATCACGTTTGTCTCTAGTTTGTCATTAACGTCGTAACCAGATGCGCGCTGCATAATGAATGCACAATGCATACTAAACGAGGTACCAATTGGAACCAGTGGGCCGGAAAGAGTGTGGCACGGCGAATGCACCCGATGCACCTCGATGCACATCCGCACGGTCAACCTTGCTGCTCGTGTGCAGCTCGCGCGCTCGTGAGTCGTGCATCGACAAATCGAGCCCGACTTTCGCACGACCCGTATACACCGGTGCTCCCCGCCGTGGCGTCGCAGTTCTTCGTCTAGGCTTCTCGTGACTTACCGGTACCCTCATGGTGCGCCGCGCTGCGCCACGGCGTCGTTGTGTGGACCACGGCTACGAGATCGCCTAGACACGGCGGACGGGAATCTCCCGGAAAAATCGGCGATAAATGCGGATGCTCGCGGCCGGCGAGAGGGACGAGAGGTAACACGTAAACGCAATATACTCCCGTCCAAGTACGGCGAGAGACGAGCCGCGATGCAGGCACTTGGCCGATGCACTTGAACGTGCAATACGTGCGCAAGTCGTGATGCGGAGAGATAGAGACGGAAATACGATGCGGCGAGAAGAAAATATATCCATGCAGATGTCTTTGCTTTCTACACGGAAAGAATGATTTTGCTGAAATATCTAAAAATTTAGCTGGATATAACTATACACGGAGAGAATTTTTCGTTATTTTTTACCGCAAAATTCATTACAAATTTCATCATGTTTGGTAATAAGCTTGGGACAACTTGACAATAATGAAATATTATCAGTAACGATAGATTTTTTTAAATATACAAGAGACTTTTTATAAATGATGTAGTAAAAATTATAATGCAGATTGTAAAATGTTTTGAAGTGAGTAAGTTCTAGCGTAGCTAGAGACACACTCGACAACGAAAATAACCGATAAATATCAATTACTATGTTACATGGTAAAATTATAAGCGACTAAATCAGATTAAAAATATCATGCTGTATGGTAAAAATTGTATAAGCTATTTTATGTATTCATGACTACTTATCATCTATTCTTTTAAAATAATAAAGAATCATAAACTGCGTAACATATTTTAAAATGTTGAAATTTTACTATATCCTTTAGTAAAATTAATAAAATATATTACATATCTTATTATGACACGTATTAGTAAATTAAAGAAACTCATATACAATTCTTTGAAATACTACGTTGTCCCACTATTATCATGATTTTCAGGCTAAATTCTAAGAGAAAATTCTCTCCGTGTATATCTGAAAAGAATTTTGTTGAACAGCAACTTTTTTGTGCGTGCCTTTGCGTCGCGTGCCTTCAATCTATAATGCAATTATTATTTAGGTTTTTCGACAGTTTTTTTGCGAGTGAACAATAAGTGCTCGAAATTTTTGAAGATATATTGTTTTGATAAATTTTTAACGCACCAACCCAGTTTTTATAAAAACGTTTCGGATTCTAGCTACCAGTGCATGTTTAAGGCATTAGCGTCTCGTCTTGCAGGGATGCAATGAATAAATGTAAATTCAACCTCGTAATAATTGCTTTAGGAATATAGCTCACCGCTGTAATCACTTTAATAGCCGCTTTTACCGTGGCGACGAGACGGGATGCCTTTCTAGTCGCGGTGTGATGAGCGCTGTTGCATTAATGACGCATTTTACGAGAACGCGAGAAGCTCTGTCGTCAAAAAGGCAAGGGAAGTCCATCCGTTCATTTAATCGGCCGCATACAAACGAGTTGAGATACTGATGATAAATTATTTCTACAAAATAACTCATTAACACTTTCACTGCCAAGCTGATTTTAGCATTAAGCTTGATAAATTAGTAAATTATTTTGATACTTTATTGTTACTTATTTATTTGATACTTTATTGTTATTTTGATACTTATATATCTCGACATAATTATACATAATTTTTAATGTTATATTTTTTAATATTTTAAATATTTAGTAAATTATTCTTAATTAGATAAATAAAATCGTTATTTACACGGAAAGAACAATTTTGCTGAAGTATAAGCATATATTAAAAAATTTAGCTAAATACAGATCTGAAAATAATTTTCTTGAACGATCAAAATAATTACATAATATCCATTTCTATCAAGATTAACTTTAATCTCGGTTTAATTTACTTATCATTTTCTAATTCTAAGAAATAGAAAAAAATGAAAGATAAAAGTTAAACCAAGGTTAAAGTTAATCTTTATTGTTAAAAACTAACATGAAATGCTCAAATTGATTATTAGAATGTCAAAATTTTTTAGAATGTCAATATTACTTATTATGAGTGTCCTATAATTATTTAGTCCAATAGAATTATTTTCAGATTTGTATCTCTAACTAAATTTTTAGTGATGTCAGCAAAGTGAATGAAAAGAGTCTACGGACAGTTGCGTGTTTAATTGCGCACAATGCTGGAGCAGAATTACTCGGCACCTTTTCACTCGGGGATGTCGAGAGTTATTCGTCACACGTATTGAATGATCTTTAAGTTATTCTTTACCGGCGAAGAAATTGCACGTCCTTGCGAACGAACTTGAAGCTCTAGTACCAATTAAAATTAAATACGCGAGCGTTTCTTGTTAACAACTTGTGGCATTCTTATTACCGAAGTTCCAGTAACAGTAACACTGGCAATTTTCAGTAATAATTTACTTTAGCGATCTACTGCACGTATCATGCTTTCGTTACGCGTTCCATGTAGATATGCGTGAAGATTGAAAACTCGTTCGAAAATATCGCACTGTGGACTTTCGATTTCGCGCCTTCGATACATGCAAATCTATCACTGCGAAATTGCGATTTATCGATCGCGCATAAAAGCGGTTGTTACATTTCGAAATAAGCTTTTGACATACTATTAAAAATAATTTCTCCACTTTTATGCCGACACCACTAAATGATTCTATTTCTTTATTGATATTCTCTAAATAAATAATTATTTTTTTTATATATTAGAATAAAAGAAACATGCAGAGATATGCATCTTCTCGTAATTATAACTTGTTATTTAAATTAGTCTAAAGATATTTAAATATATTCAAAATGTACCTTATAAAGTTTTAACAATTTAATTTAATTTTTATTTTGTCTTCATTAGAAAACATTTTGCATCAGGCAATATTTCCTTACTTTGGTGAAAATCAAGATTGGAGCATAAGAATGCAAGGAAAGAGTGACAGAAACGTAAACAAAGCTTGTAAGAGACGAAAATTGAGACAATAATGCGTAAAAGAATAAAATGCGCTCTCTCTTTACATTTCACTTACATTCCTACTTTCATTTTTTCCAGAATTATTTTTATATAAAAACTTTTTAAATGAATTTATTAGAACGATAATAATGTCTGTGTATATAAAATTACATCGTATATATGTTTGAAGATTGTTTTTCTTTAACGTGTCTCTTTTTTTATCGTCACACAAATAATTGACTCCAAACGTGCAACGCGCCGTCTGGCAACACGCGCCGACAAATATTTGCGCACATCACCGTGTCGATCCAATGACAGCCAAAGTGGCAGCGATGAACCCCGAAAAAGGTACTCGTTGAATCTCGTCGTGGTGTTGTTTATCAGGATACGACGCATTAACTCCAGCGTCCGCTGACGACGATGACATGGGGAAGCCATTCGTTTTAGCTGATGCACTTACAGTATCCTTAAATTATCCAACATAGGGATAAGAAGAAAACGAAGAGGAGGGAGAAGAAGAGGAACTTACGTCCTTGCGGACTCTGTCATGGAATTGTCGGCTGGCTGCGACCGGGTTCCAATTAAAATAAACGCGTTCACCGCTTTTCTTGTCACCGTTCCAAGCAACGACCGGGATTGAAGCCACCTCGTCACCTGATGCTTCTCTGCACGGCCGAAGACGATTCTTCCACCGTCGTCGACTGCGTCGCAGTTCTCTTCTTGGTCCGTTTACTCCGCGCGAGTCATCCGCTCCTCCGCGTCCGCAAGACGCTCCACGCGAGTCATTCTCTTCGGCGTTGTTCTCCTTGGAGTCATTCCTCTCATCGTTGTTCTCCTTGAATCAGACTCTTCTTCGTCATCATCATCATCATTTTCTTCGGTGTAGTTGGATATCATACTCTCTTTGCGCGTTCCGTTTGTTTCCCACTTTCTGTTATTATTCGTATTACTTAGTCTTCAAGATGAGATAGAGATAACGATAAAAACATTACGCGTTTATACGGCCAGTGTGATGAATAAGTCGCTTGCTGCTCTGTTAAATACATTTATATGTATATAAAACACATATAAGAAAAAGAATTGTTAGAATTTTATTGCATAAAGAAAAAAAAGTGGTAAATAATTAAACTTAGATCAAAATTAAAACTAAAATTAAAAATTCAAATCTTTTTCTTATTTTTTCCTTCGAATTATTTAAAATTAATTTTAATGTAATTACACAGTTGGATGTCGCGCTTTCATTCTACGTTCTCGGTCCGTTTCCCACTTTCTGCTTATCATTCATATTCCTTATTTTTCAAGATAAGATGGGAATAATGATAAAAAAAAATATTGTATGTTTATACAATATGGCTAACGCAGTGTAATAATTAGGAAACCGCTCGCTGCATTGTTAAATAAATGCATTGTATAACACACAAATGCAGAGAAAATAATGATTAGAATTTTATTGTACAAATGAATTTAAAGAAAGTGGTAAATAATTGAGTTAAAATTAAATCCAAATTAAAATTAAAATTTGATTAAAAATTAAAATGAATCTTTTAAATTTGCTTTTCGAATTATTTATAATTAATTTTAATATAATTAACACGCGAGTATTGTGAAGAGTACTATTATTGGTCGCAAGTTTTTTGCGTCAAGATTGACGTTATAACGTGCTATGAAAGCACACTGGTCCAAGGAGATTAGTCTGTCTCTAGCCACGTTTCTTAGATCAGTCACGGAGGATCAGCTGAGTTGCGCGGCCGTTTGTGTCCGCGAATGGACGCAATTTCCGAGAGGTTGCCTCCGTCGAGCAAAAAGTTTGAAAGATCTGGCCGCGTGTCGTGTGTGCGTCGTGTCGACCGAGCGGCCGCGCAGCAACGTCAGAAGTCAATGCCAGGAGTGTCGTTAACCTTCTTCGCGGCAACATATGGCATATATCCTGACGAGGGGGCATATAATGAAGAAGACACCGAGCGCTGAAGAGACAGGAGAATCCGTCGCGACGTTTGAAGCCGGTAATGGTTAAAGAATGCTCGGCAGTGTCTGAGCTGTGTCTATGATTATTGGCTAATCGAATTGCACTTTTTGCTCCTTCAGATATTAAGATATTAAGAAATTTGAGGAACGTGTTATAAAACAGGGAATTCGAAATGTTACACAAAAAATAAATAGATAGATACATAATTTGTAAAAAACGGTTTGCCGAAACATTTAAAAATTTAGCTGAGAAAAGATACCTAAAAATTTATGATATTTATAATTAATTTGTGAGATATAATTTGCTTCATTGAAATAAATTTTTATTTAAATACTACGTAATAAAAATTTATTCCTAATAATACCTATTTTATTTTTGCGATTAATTAGATATATTTTACTAAAATGTATATTTTGTCATCACAGTCAACTATTTTTGTAACCAATAAATATCGACCTTTATAAATATCGACAAATATTTCGACCTTTTTCTCAGTGTAGATAATTTCGAAAATGATTACGTAGAACGCTCCAACTGATTGTTAGAATGTTAAAACTTTTTACAGCATTGCTCATCACATGCTTGAATTTCTTCTTTTTTAAAGAAATCTGATTTTGATGAATTTAATAGATTCTCGAAATTATTTATTTTGAATATTAAAAACACTGAACAACAGTGCTTTTAATACTTAAAATAAGCAATTAATCGTTATTTTCCAGTATTAAATATCTATAAGGGCTACGTAATGATGGTTCAACAAAATTATTTTCAGATCTGTATTTATTTTTTTAGATACTTCAGCAAAATCGTTCTTTCCGTGTAGACTTTAATTAGAAACGATTTTCTCTCGAGGTGACTCTTCGATCAACAACGAATCAATCTCTCTTCTTAGTTGAAGACATCAACGCTTCCCCGATGACGAAATTATCTCCTTTTTTCGCGGAATCGATTCGACTTTGAGATTTCGTGTGCGTGTGAGCCTCGCGTTATAACGTCTATATGGAAAGAAGCTGCACGCGCGGAATATTGACGAAGGGTCGGGATGGAATAATCAGCCACGGATTCTGGGTTCCTCTCGCGATCACTCAGACATAAATATATCATGTCGTTATCTCAGCCGGTTGCAGCATACGATGACGATGATGCGTTCAAGATAGCGAATGGCCGACATGTCGTGCCTGATGACCTGCAGACGTCGCGTCAGGTGGCCCTACTGCAGACGTCGCGTCAAGTGTCATTTAAATACATGAAGCTGAGAAATGGGATCCTTATATCTTTAACAGAATGCAAACGCGTTGTGTCGATTACAAATTTGCCAATTTTCCGCATTCATTCGCTCTTTCACAACGTAAAGTAGCGACTTTACTCTCTAAATCTAAGTCAGTGGATAATCACTGATATTAGTGCCAAGTATGCCACTGGTAATCAGTAAATTAAATATGAGATCCCTAACCTAGCTAATTTTTATTATATGATCTACTAACCTTGTTTTAGTGCTTAAATTTAATGAATACGGTATTGGAAGATTGAAATTAACGTTCAAATAATATTTTAGTTATATAATGTTCAAACATTCTTCCTTTTTTAGTTGAACTTCACTGATTATCAGTGTTAAGTATGCCTGGATAATTAGTGACTATCCACTGATTCAGATTTAGAGAATACAGTTTGGACAGAAATTATAGTTAAATTATCATGAGTTAAATTATAATTAAATTATGAATAATAAGAAACCATTTTTTTTCTCTCAATGTGCACCTCGCAATTGCGATATATCTTGTATGCGTGCAACGATTTCCTCATGATTATTACTTCGCGACGAAGTCTGGTTATTTTTCAAGCGAACTTCAACTTCGGGGAAAAGCACGCCCTTTGATGGCATGTCTCGTGTTGGTTCCGAGTGAAGCATCGCAGGATGCACCGCGTGGCTGCACCTGCAGCGCGTCCCGCATATAGGCAGATGTATGCGCTATGTCGTAAACATTTACTTTCTGCAGAAGCCGCCGGCTCCTGTCATAGACGTATATTAATGCTGGTGGATTCTGAACGTGTGATATCTAACCCGAGGCGAAATGATTCAGCGGAGAATTAATTCGCGCTCTTCTGAAGCACTAGAAACTTTTTAACGACACAGTGTGAAACGCACAATATTTCTTTGCATGCCACATGCTTGAGATATAAAGTCGTGAAATGAATCATAGATCAAATACGCTAAACGATTCAACAAGAATTTTTTATTATCTCAATCAGTCAGCTATTGTTGAAACTCATGCATCTTATTTTTATTATCATTATGATATGTATTATTAATGGAGCTAAAATAAATTGAGATAAGATACGTTTTATTACATATAATATTGAGGTGCGATAAATAGAGACTGCGTATATAATTATAAATAATATACGCGTTCTTATAACAAAAATGGCCTGATCGTTGTATTGACGCATTTGTTTTGCGAGATATTAATTTGAGCTAAGAGAAAATGTTTCCCGCGTCAATCATATTACACGTGCTCGTGACGCTACGTCTAACTATTTATGCACTCGAGTGCATCGTCTTGCAGCGCAGCCTTGAACGATCAGCGAAGGCCAAGGTATACATATGGCGTCGGGGCGCTAAAAAAATTTGTGCATCGAGCGGTAGGCTCGGTTCACCGGCCGCGATAATTAGTAGTTCGTTGATTTTTCCAGAGAGACATAACTCATCATCCGTTAACGTAGGCTACTCGCTAAGGCTCCGTGGAAAAAGAGATAAAGGAGAAAGAATACGCTGAACGCGTGCACAGGGAAGCTCCGTCATTTTCTGCGCGATTTCCCAAACAAATTACACGGTGCACGCTAGACCCCGTCGTCCAACTTAGAACCTGCAATTTATCCCGGAGATCTATGCATCTTCTTCCGAGGAGGAGATAGGGCAGCGCGCCGTTATTATCTTCCGTTGTGATGAGGCATTTTCTTGGAAAAGGAAATCATACAGGCGAATGGCGCAGTTTTGTCTTGGAAAAGCGGAAATTTCTTGTTTATATTATCTAACTTGTAGCTTTCTGTCGAGAGAATTATGATATAAATATGAAAGAGAACTGAGAAAATCTCACGCGAAAGGAATGGCCAGTGTGAGACGAGATTGGAAAGATCTCACGTGAAAAAAAGATACGAAGGGAAAGAAACTTGAGGGAAATCGGGAAGTCATCTAGAAAAATCTTGTAGTGATTTGAGAATTTCATGTAAATTTGATTGTTCGATGAAGTTTTCTCTCATTCGTGGTAGAAGGAGGGTTAATTATTGCGAAGTGATTTAATGTTAGCTAAAGAAAAAGACTCGTGTATATGAATGTATTTTTTATTATAAAGATTAGATAACACGATCGAGAGAAGTTCGATAAAAAGATGATTGATAAAAACAGAAGCAAAGTCTGTTCACCGGCAAAAGAAGTCCGGACTCCGTGCTTAACTCTTTAATTTTCGCTAAATTTGGGAATTTCATGTAAATTTGATTGTTCGATGAAGTTTTCTCTCATTCGTGATAGAAGGAGTGTTAATTATTGCGAGGTGATTTAATGTTAGCTGAAGGAAAAAAACTCGTGTATATAAATGTATTTTTTATCATAAAGATTAGATAACACGATCGAGAGAAGTTCGATAAAAAAATGATTGATAAAAACAGAAGCAAAGTCTGTTCACCGGCAAAAGAAGTCTGGACTCCGTGCTTAACTCTTTAATTTTCGCTGCAGTTAAACGTAACAGCTATCATGCTTTGATGTCGATATCTGCCGTGCGTGTATCTACCTACGCGTCTACACGTCTTGAAGTACAATTTGCATAATTACACATGCACGTGGGCAGAAGTATGTAAACGACGTAACAATTTTCGAGAGCTTTGAGTGCTGCCGCTGCTTTTTATTGAAAAAAAAAGGGAAGAAGCTTATTACTTCGCCTTGAAAAAAAAAACAAGATAATAACAAGATATGAAGGGATTCCTTTTGGAATCGAGCTGCAATCCCTACAAGGATCCGCACAGTCATTTGGGCTTAGCATTTGCTAAACTCACGAAGCTTAATACATTTATGCTACATTTACACATTATAAACATGCATATACAGCACATATTTTTATAAGCAATAGTGAAATAAACATTTGAGGAAAAGTGGAAGCAGAATACATGAAAAGAGAATAATTTCATTGAAGATATGATCAACCATATCGCGCGATTAGTAGTCCTTTCATTAATTCTCTTTATATTCTCCTACATTTCAAACATTTTTAATTAAAATATTTAGTCGCAAGAGTGACTTGCATGAAAATCGATTGTTCAAGAAGAAGCTCGAAGTAGCGATCGTACATTTTCCAGCTAACACATGTGATTGTTATGAGGTACACACGCGTGCGCAGTGCGTACGTACGCGTGATTAAGAGTCGTATTAAAGCAATACCGAATTACTAGAAACTTATATCGCGAGCGGTTCTTATTATTTACGCGCACCTTCGTCGCGCTCTCTTATGAATATCTCGCAGCGAGACGCAGCTGCGCTCCGACGCATTAATGCAGATACGTCATGCGGCGCGGGATCATCAAGGTGTATCGAGTGTCTAGAGTGCACTCTCTGCAGGTAGCAACGTTGACAGACGGTGAGTTACATTGCAATGGAAAAATCAAATTTAACTGTCCGGGCTCGACGATTAAATCTTTGAGAATTTATTTCGTCACAAAATCACAACACGTCCAATCGAACTGCTTCAGGGAACGCAGTAATAATGATAAATAACATTTATAAAAGGAACGTAATAAAATTTTATATATATTATAATTTAATATTTAATAATATTTAAGAAAAAAATAGTAATAATAATTTATTTATGGTTATATCTCTTCCTCGTCTTCTCTCATTTTATTTGAATATTTGACAATTGAATTGATCATATAACTTTATTTTTACATCGAGAGAACGATTTTGCTGAAGTATATTTAAAAATGTAGATAGATATAGATCTGAAATTAATTTTGTTACACTATCAAAATTATGCAGAGACGCTCAAACTCTGGTTGTTAGTGTTAAAAATTCTTGCAGCATTGTTCATGCTTGAGTTTCCTACATAATTATTTTTATGGTCCAACAAAATTAGGTTTAAATTCTTAGATACTTCAGCAAAGTTGTTCCTTCCATACGCTTTTTGTTTCGTTAACAAAAAATAAAAGCAAAATATTTGTTTCGATGACATCGTTTTACAAATGTATTGAGTGATTACGTGTCTTCGACTTCTCGAGGCAAATCGCACGGGGACGTACACCGCAGCAATAAGCAATTGCATCGTATTATTACGGATAGTACATCCCGGTCGATGTGAATGCCTCTCGTTACAGCACCGGCGTACCGTACCTACACGCGTATATCGTCTCGTATAACTCGGCCGTTCACTTTTATTATTTGCCGTTTTACGGCAGGAAGTCATTACCGCATGCAGATTCGCGGTGTGCCGAAGGCCGAAGGGTAATCGCGAAGGGGGACTCAGTAAAAACGAGCCGCGTACGGCTCCCTCGTATGCCTTCGACGACGAAGCCAGGGATGAGGCACGTACGTACATATGCTTTTGATAGCTTGTACCCGGGACGAATCCAGTTTCCTCGTTAAACGTGAACGTCGCGTTTTAGAGACGTTACATAATAGGGCAAGGGTGCAATGCCACGACCTACCCTCTGATTCTACCGCTATAATTACAAGGTATACGTACGTTAATTTCCTTTTTTTTAACACTCAAACAGTATTTGCGATTTGCTTTCACAAAATATACAATGATAAATTACAAATTAACGAAAAAATTAATAAGTTTTTACAGACTCCTTTAATTAGAACAATTAATAACATCATGAAATATGTAATACAGGCAATAGGAGTCGACGCTGGTTATCAATTAGCGCAATTTTTCTTAATATTAGGTAATAAACTTAATTCCTGCCGTTTTTTGTCTCCAAAATTGATTTATTTCGAAAGGAAATACCTTAATCAAAGTATTATTAATAAAGTATTATTAATTAGTAATAAAGTAGAAAATGGAGGAAATTACTTTGATTAAGGTATTCATTCATCTTCCCTTTGAAACAAATCAATTTTGGAGATGAAAAACGGCAGGAATTAAGTTTAACACCTAATACTAAAAATCTAAATCTTAACAAAATATACATTTGGCCGAAAGTATAAAGCACCTCGACAAATTGATGTATAAAACGTTCTATATCTAACGAAAAATAAATTAAAAAACTGTTTGATTGAAAAATAATATTTATTTTTATAACCATTTTAATATTTTGTTCGTTTTTTTTTATTTTATTACTAATTTTTCCAAGAAAATGTGAAGGAGCTTTATACCTATGACTTTAAGATTCAAAGCTGTAGATAATAAATAGATAATAATAAATAATAAATGCTAATTTAGCGACATATATAATTGCGCTATTGTGTTGCTTCTCGCGTTACGGAGATTATTATTTCTTTAATAACAATATTAATTTGCCGTGAATATTTAAACAATACTATCTAACATGCACCTATATAAGTTTGTTGTTACAAACGTATGTCAATGCACGAAACTCATCTTAAATAAAAAGGAATTATTGGTAGAAATAAAGCATTGGACGTTGACGTTGGTTACTCTTTCGCTTCGCATAAGTGCATTTGAGAATCACGCCCATTTATCATCTCGGTCGGCCGAAGGGTGGTTACTTCGGAGAGAGAGAGAGAGAAATAGGAAGATTGACGTACAATGCTTGCGGAGATGATTCAGAACGGGTAATCCTTGGTGAATTTTTTTTTCTGGTCATTTTCTACGCGTGATTCAGTTCCAGCCGGCGCACATTATGCATCAAGCGGTGCAAGGACCTGCGAGAATCCAAGGCTACTCACGCCAGCCTGAGTAATGAATCGTGACGGTGACATAGATATCGATATTCCGGAAAAAGCCAACGTTGAATGGTACGGTCAATAAGATGAAAAGTATAGTTTCTTTTATCATTATTACATCAGAGAAAAATATAGTGGTAACAACCATACAACCTTGGCCCAAAAATATTATACACGGAGAGAATTTTTTCTGAGAGTTTACCCTGAAAATATGATAGTCGTGAGACAACATTATATTCCGAAGAATTTTAATGTAAATCTCTCTTATTCATTAATAAAACTACAATAAAGTATAAAATAAGTTTAATTAATTTTACTAAAATGCATGGTAAAAATCTTTAACATATTATATTGTACAATACCACAACTACTATATTTTCAGGGTAAATTTTAAAAGAAAATTCTCTCCGTATAGGTACCTTATTAACTATTATTTAAAGATTTTAAAGTTTAGCTCAATAATTGATTTATGGTATTTAATGTAAAATTTTTCCTTAATTTCAAGAACCCTTTAAGTTTATGTGTAATGCCGCTAATCAATAGGCAACAATGCACGTAAAAGAATTTCAGATGAATGAAAAAAATATAAATGTCTAATATTTTTGATCACACAAGTAACAACTATATACAATAATTTCAAAGAATATAGGATTTCACGACATAGATTTATGCGACAAATTTAAAATTTTCCATCAATCTGCTTTTAAATACTTGTCTTTTTAATCAAGTGATTGCTCGGAAATAACCGGGCTGTTACAGAAGTTTAGATTCTTTCTGTCTGCATTCATTGTTCTTCGCCCCACATGGAATGTGAAGACGAGGTGGTCGCGAACCCCTTCACGGGCCCGTGGGATAAATAACCTGCCCAAAAGGGAAAAATGGCCGACAATCAGCCTAAATACCGGGATGTACGAATGGCCAGCGGTCTTTGGGCAATCTATTCGATTACCACGAATCTTCTTTCTCTTCTCCATGAGAAAGAGACACTCTGATCGTGTTCACAAATTCTTTTCCCGATCCACGCCAGGAATGGCGTGTATGGCGAACCATCTCCCTTCGTTTCGGAGCGTAAATCCTCCCTCGAACCAGAACACCAGAAAGCCTTTTATTCGGTAAACTATTTTAAAGAGGTGAGATAATTTCTGCAGGTGAGCAAAGTTTATCAAATTCGTTAAATTACCATAAAATTAAAAATATATCATTTTTTATGATAGAGTTATTATTAGATATATAACTATGTAGACTGAGTTGTCAAAAAAGTTCTGAGTCAAAAAACCCTTTTCACACGTACACTCAGAAACAATGATAATTATTAATAATTATTTTCTAGAGGACAATTTAGAACTTTTTGGACAATCCGGTATTATTAAAGCTAAGATGGCAAGTAGGGAAAGGAATGGCTGCTTGTCTCATAGAACGGGAGAGCGTAACTTTCGTTATTACTCGTAACTCGAGACTGAGTCTCCGGACGAAGGGTCGTTGCATTCTAGAGACGATCCTTATACGATCGAAGCCGCAAGGCGGCATTGTCTCAGCCTTTTTCTTGCCTTTAGAAGAGGAGGCCTCTCGCGTGCGAGTTATATAACAAAATGGCCGTTCGTATTCTTCCTTTAGCACGTCTGTCGCTACGCATGGTGCGTGTATGCGCGTACACGTGTGTACACGCACACGTATATCGATACGAGTCATCGTGTCGGCACGTAAGGTAGGAAGGGTTCTGGGACTCTACGTTAGGCTAGGTCTTAAGTCGTTCGGGTCTTTAACCGAGCTGAGGGAATGCCGGTCGGCTAGAGACAGATCGCGCGACCGCAGTAGAAGCTATTCGTGCTATCATTTCCAACCGCGGTAATCGAGAGAGGAAAAGAGGGAACGAAAATAGTGAATGAAGTCGATCACCCGTTGCCACTTCGTCGTTCTGCATGGTTGAACGTTTTTGCGTCGCGTGAAACGAATACCTGGGAGAAATCAACAGTTTCGTGGTAATAGGTTCAAAGTTTTAATTGGTCTTATCGTCTAGGGTAGAGTTTCAAATAAGGAAACAAGTTCCTTTAGTTTCGTTATCTGTTATTTTATATACGTACTTACATAAACTTTGCGAAGTTAGGAAGAAATTTTTGAGGTATCTTGCAGTGCCAAGTTTTATCTTTACTTGAAGTGAATTAATTATTAATGTCAATTAATGATTAACAATTAACTAATTTATAATTAATAATTAATAAAATTAACATAGAAACAAAGGCTTGATAAATTAAGATTCAAATAATTAAATTAAACAGTTCTGAAAGTTGGATTTTAATGCCAGTTAAAAAATAAATAAGTTATAAAAGAGTCACACTAAATGATGGAAGTGTTGCAACGATATAAAATCTGACAAAACATTTCGACTCTCAATGGATCATCTTTAGTATTGTACAATGCATATAATAAAAGATTAACTAAATAATTAATAATTAACATGATTATGTCAAACAAAAAATGACTAAGCTAATGAAAGACAATTAAAAAAATTCTTTATATATAAGAATCTTGACTACACTGTTAAATTTTATAGGATCAAATTAACTTAATGTGAGTCGCCACTGCTCCTACTCAATAATATCATTATTTTTTACTAAACAATGGTATTTGACACTATACAGTATCAATTTAACATTATATAGTGTCAAATTTAATTATCATTTTAGTAAAAAATAACGATATATTTAATAGGAGCAGTGGCGACTCATATTGGGTTAAATTTGACACTATAGATTTAACAATGTACATTTGAATTGCAAAGACTTTGATTTCCCGCTAGAAATTGTCACGCGTAGGTCATCTCAGTTACAGTATTCAGCATAGAAGAAATCCGTATCAAAAAGAACGTCTAATCCTGTTTCTCGCACCTCGCCTCGCAAGAAGGAGTTTCAAAGGAACCGTTTCTGAGACAGTCACGAAGCAGACTGCTCTTTACTCTTGAATGGCCAAGACTCGTTTCATTGTTTGAGTGCACCGTGCGCCCGCGATAAAACGGTACAATCGATTATCCGTGCGAGGATAATCGCGCGCGCACTTGAAGGTCTCGTATAATATACGAGACGAAACTCGAGGCGTGTCCTTCCGTTGAAAGGATTCTCATTGCATGCTGCGCTTTCGTTCCTTCTCCGAGAGCGTCGCACTCTCGGGGCGAGATCGATAAAACGGACGTCCGACGGCGAACTCTTCTCGTTCTGCTTCGATAAGATCGACGAGCAATTTGTGGTATCGCAGGCGTCGTTGCGCGTACGCGAATGCGTGCTTTATATGTATAGCCGGATCGAAGGCGCAGATTGTACGATCGTTTAGCGAAACAATGCAGATATGGTTTGGCAATGATCCATAAAAAATCCAAATCATTCAAGTATAAATTACATTATTTTATACACATTTCACGCTTCACGCTGTTACAGTCATAATGTTAAATTGTACCCATTTAGTTTATATTTTTAATCATTCCTACAGGTCCTATATATAATATGAAGTTTATCTGACTAAACAATTTAGCGCAATAAATGTATTAATTTGACTAAAATTTAGTTCATTATTTACTAAGTACGGATACATTAATATGAACGCTATTTATTTTCAAACTAAGTAATTTAATCATAGAAATTTTGATTAAATATAATTCTTTCTTTAACGATAAAAGGACGGTTTCGCTAAAATATCTAAAAATTTAACTAAGTATAGGTTTGAAAATAATTTTGGATTATTTAAATATTACAATATTTACAAATTTTTAAATATTTAACAATGCAAGCTGAATAAAATAACAAATATTTCTCAATGTGGCGCACACGATCACAATCGCGCTAAGATCTCTAGTTTGATTTTCTAGTTTAACATTAAAGAAATATCATGGTTTTTGATAACGCTCAGCGATTACACTTACATCCTCAATATCTTGTACTCTGAAGCTTGTAATCGCGTGGGTAATCACTATTTCCTTTATGTTATTTATGATTCCTCGGCGTACGCACGTAGAGTGGATATCGTTACAGATCGTGAGGAAGTTACGCAACCAATTTAAATATGCGATTACGCGTGTGAAGATCCCTCTAGATCAGGCGAAGATGAGGCGATATGTCTTCGCTAACCGCAGATTCTGATCACGCTAAGATTCTGTCCGGTCTTAGAGACCGCTTAGAGAAGCGGTCGTCGAGAGGCAAACGGAGTCGGGATGGCTTGTGTAATCTCCGACATGATCCGACATCCTCTCGCGAAGCGAGTGCAGTCGTTGCACGTTCGTCTATGATTCCTCGGCAACGTTCCTCGAGTGTTATAATTGTGGCGAGGCAGTCTTTATATTGCGTGGATACATTGTGCATGCCGGAGAGAGTGAGTGAAACACAAGAACGGATCTGTTTACTGATCTAATAAGTCTTGAAAATTTAAAAAAATGTTATAAGGTATTAGGTGTTAAACTTAATTCCTGCCGTTTTTCGTCTCCAAAATTGATTTGTTTCGAAGGGAAGATGAATGAATACCTTAATTAAAGTAATTTCCTCCGTTTTCTACTTTATTACTAATTAATAATACTTTATTAATAATACTTTGATTAAGGTATTTCCCTTCGAAACAAATCAATTTTGGAGACGAAAAACGGCAGGAATTAACACCTAATACCTTATATAGCCTTTAAAAGCGATTAGAGTTTCGAGAAGTTACGATCCGCTCCTGAAGGAACGAAGAGAACGGCGTGTGTACTCGGTACTAGTATTTCTTCTTTCAATATTTTCGCGTCTTATTCTCTCACCTGCTTCTCCTCTTTCGTTTTCCTTCTATTTCGCACCGTCTCGCAATTCCAGCAGACGGAACTGCCGATATATCAAGCGAGCAAACCGGTGCGGCGCTTTCCTCGATGGCATGTCCCAGCTACCTCCGCGTTCTGAAACCCGTGATTTCCCGGTGTTGAAAGTTTATTGCTGTCAACCGTTTCTCGACAACATAGGTGTTTCGGAGAGCCGCATGCTGCACTCGTTTCTCGAGTCTCGAACGATGTTTGCTCTAAGTTTAACGATGCTGTATGAAGTTTTAAAGGAAAGGATAAGGTTTTAAATTTAAAGGTATTAAAAATTATTTATTGTCTATAATCTACTACGAAATTACGCTTTTCAATATAAGTAATGACTTATTTTGTTTCAATGAATATTAGGTGTTAAACTTAATTCCTGCCGTTTTTTCGTCTCCAAAATTAATTTGTTTCGAAAGAAAGATGAATGAATACCTTAATCAAAGTAATTTCCTCCATTTTCTACTACTTTTTCCCATCTCTCTGGCAACAGGGAAATCCCACGACGGTAGAACGCGGTGTCTTTCGAGGCGATCCATTCATTCACCCATTTTTGGACTTCTGTGATTGGAGAAGTGTGTGTCCGTAAGTGCGTGTTGCATCGAACGGAAGAGATGGTAATTTGACGGTGCCAAGTCTGGAGAGTACGCTGGATGCGGGAGAACTTCCCATTCAAGCTCTAGAAGTGCCTGCTTC